>NC_089848.1:315000-525000 GCF_035609145.1 Eleutherodactylus coqui | reverse complement strand
AGGCACTGAAGAGCTGTAATGTCTGCCGCTCGGCATCGTACTGCTCATTCAGTACAAATGCAGAGTGACAAGATAGTAACTAGCAGCCGCCCCGGGATACGTGGGCCCCGGGATACGTGGGCCCCGAGATATACAGCGTTCTGGCAATATACAATCACGGATTTTCACAGCATGCTATAGGCTGGATTTGCTGCAGAATCCGGAGACGGAGTCACGCTCCAGATTTCCAGATCACTGCCACGCTACACTATCCCTGCTCCACACCCGCAGTCACTGCCACGCTACACTATCCCTGCTCCACACCCGCAGTCACTGCCACGCTACACTATCCCTGCTCCACACCCGCAGTCACTGCCACGCTACACTATTCCTGCTCCACGCCCGCAGTCACTGCCACGCTACACTATTCCTGCTCCACACCCGCAGTCACTGCCACGCTACACTATTCCTGCTCCACGCCCGCAGTCACTGCCACGCTACACTATTCCTGCTCCACGCCCGCAGTCACTGCCACGCTACACTATTCCTGCTCCACGCCCGCAGTCACTGCCACGCTACACTATTCCTGCTCCACGCCCGCAGTCACTGCCACGCTACACTATTTCTGCTCCATGCCCGCAGTCACTGCCACCTTACAATATTTCTGCTCCATGCCCGCAGTCACTGCCACATTACACTATCCCTGCTCTGCGCCCGAAGTCTCTGCCACGCTACACTATTCCTGCTCCACGCCCGCAGTCACTGCCACGCTACACTATCCATGCTCCACGCCCGCAGTCACTGCCACATTACACTATTCCTGCTCCACGCCCACAGTCACTGCCACATTACACTATTCCTGCTCCACGCCCGCAGTCACTGCCACGCTACACTATTCCTGCTCCACGCCCGGAGTCACTGACACGCTACACTATTCCTGCTCCTCGCCCGCAGTCACTGCCACATTACACTATTCCTGCTCCATGCCCGCAGTCACTGCCACGCTACACTATTCCTGCTCCACGCCCGCAGTCACTGCCACGTTACACTATTCCTGCTCCACGCCCGCAGTCACTGCCACGTTACACTATTCCTGCTCCACGCCCGCAGTCACTGCCATGTTACACTATCCCTGCTCCACACCCGAAATCTCTGCCATGCTACACTATTCCTGCTCCACGCCCGCAGTCACTGCCACGCTACACTATCCCTGCTCCACACCCGCAGTCACTGCCACGCTACACTATTCCTGCTCCACGCCCGGAGTCACTGACACGCTACACTATTCCTGCTCCTCGCCCGCAGTCACTGCCACATTACACTATTCCTGCTCTATGCCCGCAGTCACTGCCACGCTACACTATTCCTGCTCCACGCCCGCAGTCACTGCCACGTTACACTATTCCTGCTCCACGCCCGCAGTCACTGCCACGTTACACTATTCCTGCTCCACGCCCGCAGTCACTGCCATGTTACACTATCCCTGCTCCACACCCGAAATCTCTGCCATGCTACACTATTCCTGCTCCACGCCCGCAGTCACTGCCATGCTACACTATCCCTGCTCCACGCCCGCAGTCACTGCCACGCTGCACTATCCCTGCTCCACGCCCGCAGTCACTGCCACGCTGCACTATCCCTGCTCCACGCCCGCAGTCACTGCCACGCTACACTATCCCTGCTCCACGCCCGCAGTCACTGCCACGCTACACTATCCCTGCTCCACGCCCGCAGTCACTGCCACGCTACACTATTCCTGCTCCAGATTTCCAGATCACTGCCACGCTACACTATCCCTGCTCCACACCCGCAGTCACTGCCACGCTACACTATTCCTGCTCCACGCCCGCAGTCACTGCCACGCTACACTATTCCTGCTCCACGCCCGCAGTCACTGCCACGCTACACTATTCCTGCTCCCCGCCCGCAGTCACTGCCACGCTACACTATTCCTGCTCCACACCAGCAGTCACTGCCACGCTACACTATTCCTGCTCCACGCCCGCAGTCACTGCCACGCTACACTATTCCTGCTCCACGCCCGCAGTCACTGCCACGCTACACTATTCCTGCTCCACGCCCGCAGTCACTGCCACGCTACACTATTCCTGCTCCACGCCCGCAGTCACTGCCACGCTACACTATTTCTGCTCCATGCCCGCAGTCACTGCCACCTTACAATATTTCTGCTCCATGCCCGCAGTCACTGCCACATTACACTATCCCTGCTCTCCGCCCGAAGTCTCTGCCACGCTACACTATTCCTGCTCCACGCCCGCAGTCACTGCCACGCTACACTATCCATGCTCCACGCCCGCAGTCACTGCCACATTACACTATTCCTGCTCCACGCCCACAGTCACTGCCACATTACACTATTCCTGCTCCACGCCCACAGTCACTGCCACATTACACTATTCCTGCTCCACGCCCACAGTCACTGCCACATTACACTATCCCTGCTCCACGCCCGCAGTTACTGCCACGCTACACTATTCCTGCTCCACGCCCGGAGTCACTGACACGCTACACTATTCCTGCTCCTCGCCCGCAGTCACTGCCACATTACACTATTCCTGCTCTACGCCCGCAGTCACTGCCACGCTACACTATTCCTGCTCCACGCCCGCAGTCACTGCCACGTTACACTATTCCTGCTCCACGCCCGCAGTCACTGCCACGTTACACTATTCCTGCTCCACGCCCGCAGTCACTGCCATGTTACACTATCCCTGCTCCACACCCGAAATCTCTGCCATGCTACACTATTCCTGCTCCACGCCCGCAGTCACTGCCACGCTACACTATTCCTGCTCCACGCCCGCAGTCACTGCCACGCTACACTATTCCTGCTCCACACCCGCAGTCACTGCCACGCTACACTATTCCTGCTCCACGCCCGCAGTCACTGCCACGCTACACTATTCCTGCTCCACGCCCGCAGTCACTGCCACGCTACACTATTCCTGCTCCACGCCCGCAGTCACTGCCACGCTACACTATTCCTGCTCCACGCCCGCAGTCACTGCCACGCTACACTATTTCTGCTCCATGCCCGCAGTCACTGCCACCTTACAATATTTCTGCTCCATGCCCGCAGTCACTGCCACATTACACTATCCCTGCTCTGCGCCCGAAGTCTCTGCCACGCTACACTATTCCTGCTCCACGCCCGCAGTCACTGCCACGCTACACTATCCATGCTCCACGCCCGCAGTCACTGCCACATTACACTATTCCTGCTCCACGCCCACAGTCACTGCCACATTACACTATTCCTGCTCCACGCCCGCAGTCACTGCCACGCTACACTATTCCTGCTCCACGCCCGGAGTCACTGACACGCTACACTATTCCTGCTCCTCGCCCGCAGTCACTGCCACATTACACTATTCCTGCTCTATGCCCGCAGTCACTGCCACGCTACACTATTCCTGCTCCACGCCCGCAGTCACTGCCACGTTACACTATTCCTGCTCCACGCCCGCAGTCACTGCCACGTTACACTATTCCTGCTCCACGCCCGCAGTCACTGCCATGTTACACTATCCCTGCTCCACACCCGAAATCTCTGCCATGCTACACTATTCCTGCTCCACGCCCGCAGTCACTGCCACGCTACACTATCCCTGCTCCACACCCGCAGTCACTGCCACGCTACACTATTCCTGCTCCACGCCCGGAGTCACTGACACGCTACACTATTCCTGCTCCTCGCCCGCAGTCACTGCCACATTACACTATTCCTGCTCTATGCCCGCAGTCACTGCCACGCTACACTATTCCTGCTCCACGCCCGCAGTCACTGCCACGTTACACTATTCCTGCTCCACGCCCGCAGTCACTGCCACGTTACACTATTCCTGCTCCACGCCCGCAGTCACTGCCATGTTACACTATCCCTGCTCCACACCCGAAATCTCTGCCATGCTACACTATTCCTGCTCCACGCCCGCAGTCACTGCCACGCTACACTATCCCTGCTCCACGCCCGCAGTCACTGCCACGCTGCACTATCCCTGCTCCACGCCCGCAGTCACTGCCACGCTGCACTATCCCTGCTCCACGCCCGCAGTCACTGCCACGCTACACTATCCCTGCTCCACGCCCGCAGTCACTGCCACGCTACACTATCCCTGCTCCACGCCCGCAGTCACTGCCACGCTACACTATTCCTGCTCCAGATTTCCAGATCACTGCCACGCTACACTATCCCTGCTCCACACCCGCAGTCACTGCCACGCTACACTATTCCTGCTCCACGCCCGCAGTCACTGCCACGCTACACTATTCCTGCTCCACACCCGCAGTCACTGCCACGCTACACTATTCCTGCTCCCCGCCCGCAGTCACTGCCACGCTACACTATTCCTGCTCCACACCAGCAGTCCCTGCCACGCTACACTATTCCTGCTCCACGCCCGCAGTCACTGCCACGCTACACTATTCCTGCTCCACGCCCGCAGTCACTGCCACGCTACACTATTCCTGCTCCACGCCCGCAGTCACTGCCACGCTACACTATTTCTGCTCCATGCCCGCAGACACTGCCACCTTACAATATTTCTGCTCCATGCCCGCAGTCACTGCCACATTACACTATTCCTGCTCCACGCCCGCAGTCACTGCCACGCTACACTATCCATGCTCCACGCCCGCAGTCACTGCCACATTACACTATTCCTGCTCCACGCCCACAGTCACTGCCACATTACACTATTCCTGCTCCACGCCCACAGTCACTGCCACATTACACTATTCCTGCTCCACGCCCACAGTCACTGCCACATTACACTATCCCTGCTCCACGCCCGCAGTTACTGCCACGCTACACTATTCCTGCTCCACGCCCGGAGTCACTGACACGCTACACTATTCCTGCTCCTCGCCCGCAGTCACTGCCACATTACACTATTCCTGCTCTACGCCCGCAGTCACTGCCACGCTACACTATTCCTGCTCCACGCCCGCAGTCACTGCCACGTTACACTATTCCTGCTCCACGCCCGCAGTCACTGCCACGTTACACTATTCCTGCTCCACGCCCGCAGTCACTGCCATGTTACACTATCCCTGCTCCACACCCGAAATCTCTGCCATGCTACACTATTCCTGCTCCACGCCCGCAGTCACTGCCACGCTGCACTATCCCTGCTCCACGCCCGCAGTCACTGCCACGCTGCACTATCCCTGCTCCACGCCCGCAGTCACTGCCACGCTACACTATCCCTGCTCCACGCCCGCAGTCACTGCCACGCGACACTATTCCTGCTCCACGCCCGCAGTCACTGCCACGCTACACTATTCCTGCTCCACACCCGCAGTCACTGCCACGCTACACTATTCCTGCTCCACGCCCGCAGTCACTGCCACGCTACACTATTCCTGCTCCACACCAGCAGTCACTGCCACGCTACACTATTCCTGCTCCACGCCCGCAGTCACTGCCACGCTACACTATTCCTGCTCCACGCCCGCAGTCACTGCCACGCTGCACTATCCCTGCTCCACGCCCGCAGTCACTGCCACGCTACACTATTCCTGCTCCACGCCCGCAGTCACTGCCACGTTTTACTATTCCTGCTCCACGCCCGCAGTCACTGCCATGTTACACTATCCCTGCTCCACGCCCGAAATCTCTGCCACGCTACACTATTCCTGCTCCACGCCCGCAGTCACTGCCATGCTACACTATCCCTGCTCCACGCCCGCAGTCACTGCCACGCTACACTATCCCTGCTCCACGCCCGCAGTCACTGCCACGCTTCACTATCCCTGCTCCATGCCCGCAGTCACTGCCACGCTACACTATTCCTGGTCCACGCCCGCAGTCACTGCCACGCTACACTATTCCTGCTCCACGCCCGCAGTCACTGCCACGCTGCACTATTCCTGCTCCCTGCCCGCCGTCACTGCCACATTACACTATTCCTGCTCCCTGCCCACAGTCACTGCCACATTACACTATTCCTGCTCCACGCCCGCAGTCACTGCCACGCTACACTATTCCTGCTCTACGCCCGCAGTCACTGCCACATTACACTATTCCTGCTCCCTGCCCACAGTCACTGCCACATTACACTATTCCTGCTCCACGCCCGCAGTCACTGCCACGCTACACTATCCCTGCTCCACGCCAGCAGTCACTGCCACGCTACACTATTCCTGCTCCACGCCCGCAGTCACTGCCACATTACACTATTCCTGCTCTACGCCCGCAGTCACTGCCACATTACACTATTCCTGCTCTACGCCCGCAGTCACTGCCACATTACACTATTCCTGCTCCATGCCCGCAGTCACTGCCACACTACACTATTCCCTGATTTCTGCTTTTCTTTGGGGACTCGATCCTATGAGTGACCATTTGGATGAATGCAACTGGAAGAATCCCAGCAATCTGTTATGGCGTCAGTTTGTATCCTGTCTCGTTTCATAGTGAATCTCCCCTTGAAATACTAGTGATGAGACACCATATAAAGTAACATATGAAGCGCAGAGGAGCGTCATGCCTGTATAGCTCAATCCAACACTTATGTCCATCATAACCACCCAGATTACACTACTTGGTTACGATTGGATTGCGGTGCCAAGAGATTTATTAGTAAAACTATGGAAAGTAGGTTTAAAAGCATCATGTATGTAACTCTATATGACTCATGGGATCTTTTAGAGGTGTCTTGATGTATACATGTGTACATATATCTAGCTTGTTGATAGGCCAGAATATGCCCAATATGGTGCATTAGGAACAGTTAGACATAGTTTACCCCCTCCTATTTCTACTCCGTGCAGTGTTACTTCCATTCACATCCCTTGGACAGTTATTATAGAAAGCACTCCACAGTGAACACAGGCCCTGTGAGAAAACGTCTAGGTAAAAGCAGCACTGGAGGTCTGAGATCAAGTGCCACAGATGGTGTGAATGATACTTATTACTGCACATCCCTCCAGCTGGACCTTATCTACAGCAGTTGTCGGCTGGACCTTATCTACAGCAGTTGTCGGCTGGACCTTATCTACAGCAGTTGTCGGCTGGACCTTATCTACAGCAGTTGTCTGGACCTTATCTACAGCAGTTGTCGGCTGGACCTTATCTACAGCAGTTGTCGGCGGACATCATTCCATTGACCATTGATCTACCAGACCTTTTTCTGACGCTCCTGATAAAACCACATAGAAAATATTATTATCACTCATCTCTCTGCTTGTGATATCCTGCATTACTTTCATAAGGTCTTATGTGATAATCCTAGGGCGTGATTCTTCCTTGACAGTTTTTTCTTCTCTTATCATAGTATTTTGTATTTGGACAGACCAAATCGACGATACTGTGATTAATACCAGGAATACATTTGCTGCTCATATATTAAAAACATTAATTAAAAACGTGATTAAAAAATTACATTTTTTCAAAAACTTATTTAATCCGCCTGGCACCAACCTATTCATTCTATAGATTCAGAGCATTTCCTTTTGTTCACATTTTGCACAAGTACCCTGTTGTATAATTTCCAGGGGTGTTATCCTTAATCCGGCCACCTCTTTATTATGAACCATAGTGAAATGTCTAAATACGCTAAGCTTCATTATGCTCATTGTAATCCTAAGATTTTTTGTTGTCCGTTCCACATAGCGAAGATGACACGGACATCCTATTAGATAGATCATGTAACTAGACTTACAATTCATTAAATCCTTTAATTAAACTAGCGGACCTCCATGGGATAGAGAGATTTCACTTACACCATCCTGTATATTGTCACATTGCCAATCTACATTTAAACCATCCTATCCTTTTTAAGGAACCCATTGTGTTTGTTCTATAACCACTTGGGACAGACGGGGCTAAAATATCCCGGAATCGTAGAATTGAAAGGGACCTCCAGGGTATTCGGGTCCACCCCCACCCCTGCAGCCGGCGCTGGGTTTACCCAATGACATCATTGAATGGCTGTGATTGGTTAACGTATGTCAAGGCACCACTGTATATATGCACACACACATATAAGCTTCGGAGGGCCTACTCATGTGTGTGATAGTCCTGCACCAATTTTGTATAATGAGCACAAACCGCGCCGAATCGGAAATACATTTTTTTCAATAAAAAGTGTTCTATCTTTGGCGTTCCCGTTGTTTTCATCGGAACCTTGAAAGACGTTGCATGCCGAGTGATGCTCCCCACTGAAGTACTTCCATCATGGCGCCAGGACGGCACTTTAACAGAACCCATGAGAGTTTTCATTAGAAACGCTTTGCATCACCGTGAAAATGGCACCTTGGCAAGTGTGATATCGGGACAAACTTCGCACGCTCGCCCGTGTCTATGTAGGCGAAGCTTGATAACGGCCTCCATTCCTGTTACCTAAAGGGATCGAAATTCCCTCCTTGAATCATAAGAAAAAATGTATTTTCAATTTACTTGAAATCAGGTGAAATAAATGTTTGCTTTTCTGCAGTTTTCTACCTACTAGGGTGGGGGATGGGCAGGGTTACCGTGCGGCTCCGTGACAAGGTCACACTAACTTTATCCTTGATGTTATCAGTAAATAGAGTGCTGGATACAGGAGGTCACTGAAACGCTGAAGTCCTTTTATGGTCAAACGTGTAAAAGGCGAACAATGCGCCATAGAGAGAAAATATAGCAGGAGCTGCAGATGAAAGAGTTGTGGGACATTCCAGCGCGGCGTTCTGCGCTCACCACCCCTACACCTCTCCACCGCCTCGTGCCGATCCTGGCGACACCAAGTTTAGGCAGATTTCTTATGTTTTGTTATATTTGGACACAATTACAGCCTTGCGTCTGTGTTGCGCCATTCCAGCGGCGGAGCTCGGCGCGGCACGTTTTGAAGGATGAATTTTCCTCTTCATTTATCCAATTTTTTAAAACATAACATTTTGATTGCTTTTAATTCAAGATTAATAATTAAAAAATATGTTAAAATTAATTCTGCTGGCCGATTAGGTCAATACCAAATTTATGTGTGGTTTGGGGTTTTTTGCAACTTTTTCACACTTTAAGGCTGCTTTCACACAGGAGACAAACATGGCGTGACTTTCCCCCGATGCGACATTGCTGCAGATCGTAGGTTTGTGGAGCTCATGCGTTACAATGGCTTCCTTCTCATTCCCAAGGTTTTCTCTAATGTGATGTTGCGAGATGAAAATAAATAAATAAATATCGCAGCACGCTCTGTATTTGGCCGATTTGCGATTTCTTTGTAGCCCACGTTTCCCCGGAGCCTCCTTGTACATCGCATCTCACAAACTCGCCATTTTCGTATGATACGATACATTTCCCTATCCCTAAAATAAACCCTAGATGCAATCCCTAGCAGGCTCGGTCTGAGTCCTCCTGATTGGTTCATTGAATGCTGCTCATCCAATCAATTCATGTGATGGCTGTGATTGGTTAAACTAGCGCTGCATTGATTGCATGATTATCGCCGGATGAACCAATGAGAGCCATCGCTTCCTGGAGGCGAGATTTATGAATCCCGCAACCAGGAAGGGATCTTCTGTGCGCGAGTGAGGGCTGCAGGACACATGGTGTAGCTCCGCAGAGCAGAAGGAGGACCCGGACCAATCCTGCTAGGTAAGCATGCCTTTTTTTTCAGGAAATGCAGCTAGGACTTATTTTAGGGGTAGAGCTTAACTTTCTCACTATAAATTTGCACAAGTTCATCGCTGGCAGCAGCGAAACAAAGTCCGATTTTTCACAAAAAAAAAAGCATCACTGATGCTACAAAAATTGCAGGAACACAGCTGTGATATCGCTGTCCCCTATATTGGCCCGAGTAGTAATAGAGACCACCATAGTAGTCCCATAGAGGCCAACAGCAACCCGCTGGATCAGGAATCGGTAATCTGGTGCCATGAGGCACAGGTTTCATTACAGAAGGCATATCTGGATACAGGATGTTACTGGAGAAACCTTTGGTATTCGTCATGCAGTAATAACAGTCAGTATGGTGGTCTCTTTGTTCTCGCCATACCATCGGATGGCGAATGGCGTTCTACTCTTGAGTATTGCATGACACACAGGTGATGTGCGCTGCCACTGCTTATCTTGGTCACCAAGCTTTACTCCCAAATACTTGTGATAGGCCCGTGTTACCAAGGATCTGATTTTCCTCCGCTGTGTATTTGTGGTAAACTGTCCGCAGACTCAGCAGAAGTTGTCTGGGTTGTTCAGACATCCGCGCCGCTCAGCCATATTGTTATTACATTTTGAAGAATAGCCCCAGTCTAACCAATGACCTGTAAAAACACAGTTCATTAATTAGGACTTACTGGTGGATGATCCGCAGTGTTTACGTGGAAACATCCCCTAGACCAGTGATGGCCAACCTTTTAGAGTCAGAGTGCCCAAATTACAACCTAAAACCCACGTATTTATCGCTCTTATCGGGGCTGATCACAACATGATTTTTACCTCCTTCGTTCTTAAAAGGACAGGGCTGTTTCAAAAAAGACGGCGTGCAGATTGTGACTGCTTTTGGATGCCGAAATGCTGTGGAATTTGTCACAGAAATTTACCCTGAGGACATTCTGCAGCATTTCCGACTCGTGTAAACGCATTCCAGGAGCGATAGTGATCCCCAGAGCGGCCCCAGCGGTAATAGTGACCCCCCAGAGCGGCCCCAGCGTTATTAGTGACCCCAGAGCAGCCCCAGTGGTAATAGTGACCCCCCCCCCCCAGAGCGGCCCCAGCGTTATTAGTGACCCCAGAGCAGCCCCAGTGGTAATAGTGACCCCCCCCCCAGAGCGGCCCCAGCGTTATTAGTGACCCCAGAGCAGCCCCAGTGGTAATAGTGACCCCCCCCCCCCCCAGAGCGGCCCCAGCGTTATTAGTGACCCCCAGAGCAGCCCCAGTGGTAATAGTGACCCCCCAGAGCGGCCCCAGCGTTATTAGTGACCCCCAGAGCAGCCCCAGCAGTAATAGTGACCCCCCCCCAGAGCGGCCCCAGCGTTATTAGTGACCCCCAGAGCGGCCCCAGCGGTAATAGTGACCCCCCCAGAGCGGCCCCAGCGTTATTAGTGACCCCTAAAGCAGCCCCAGCGGTAATAGTGACCCCCCAGTGTGGCCCCAGCGTTATTAGTGACCCCCCACAGCAGCCCAAGCGGTAATAGTGACCCCCCCAGAGCGGCCCCAGCATTATTAGTAAACCCCCAGAGCAGCCCAAGCGGTAATAGTGACCCCCCCAGAGCGGCCCCAGCATTATTAGTGACCCCCCAGAGCAGCCCCAGCGGTAATAGTGACCCCCCCCCCCCCCCCCAGAGCGGCCCCAGCGTTATTAGTGACCCCAGGCGCTCGATTAGTCACAGCCAGCGCTCGATAAACCAATGACAGCCATTAAGTGAAGTCATTCACTGAATTGCTGTGAATGATCGAGCGCCGGCTGTGATTCGCTGGCACTCAATCCAATCAAAGCTCTTATTTACATAGCACTGATGGCGGGGGAATTCAAAACCAATCCAGGGAGAGGACAGCGGGGAGAAGTCTCAAGCTCTCAAGCAGCTTGCCGCACCTCAGGGGAGACCATCGCGCCGGGGACAGACACGTCGGCTGAGAGGGGAGTATTGCATTGTTTTTTTTTACCTCCCTCGAGTATAAGCCCAGGGGGGCTTTTTCAGCACATTTTTGTGTGCTGAAAAACTCAGCTTATACTCGAGTATATACGGTAATATGAATGGAGAAATGAAAATCAATGTACTTTCATTGATATTCTGTAGCTCTATGAGGAGGGAGGAACGACACGTATATAGCCGTCAGTAAACCTGCTGCCATCCGTAGGACAATCTTACATCAGGACTTCACTCCTCAGAGGTCCCACCCAAGATTAAGGCTGGAAACTCAAAGCAGCGTCTATCAGCATCTGCTGGGTGTATGCAAGCCGGGAAGCCCTACTGCACCGAGGCCGGCGGACACACCGGGTCATCTGCAGGAAACGTTCCTTAGATCTTCATGGAAAACAGAGCAATGATTTCTCATCCGTACGTTAGATTATCACAGCAAGCACAAAACCTGCACCAAAAATAACATTCTGCATTAAAGGAAACCGCAAGCGGCTGGAGAGGCGAATATGTAGCAACATCCACAACAAAATCAGCATTGTTACACATCAGCCGAGGATTCCCCCCTCTGCACAGTCAGAAGTGGGGATCCCAGAGGAGTTCATGCCGGGAGCGATCTGATGAACCTCATCTGCTTTTCTCTCTCCACATCATGGTGCGCTGCGGCCATATAAGGGGATCGCCGTCCCTGTGTTTAGGTCTTGCTATAATAACATAGTCGGCTTGACTGCTCCCCTTGGCTTCTCTCCACACCATACCACAAATAAGGGCCATTAATTTATGGCAAGATGCTAAAATGCTCTTTGGCACAGAAACTGATGACGCTGCAAAAGAAGGTGCGTCAGCAGTGTGAGGTAGAGACAAGTGTGGTGACAGGTATGTGGGAACGTTTGGCAACATTAACCAGGGGATTTTCCATACTGTTATAAACGTTGACACCATCACATTAACCCATTCATGAGCCAAGGTCACTGATGCGCCTGAATCCAGGGCTCGGGCCTTGATCCCCTTCTTTTCTCTATTTATACCGCCCCAATTGGACAAACCATCCACAAATTCGGCCTCGACAAAACCCAATTTTCTCCATTTTAGGGTGACTACCCACTACAGTTCTTTTTCACTGCAAAATTTGCAGCGTTTTTTTTCTTCTGGGGTCTATGGGACTGTTAATGTTAAAATCGTATTGCGCAAAAACGCGATTTCGCCGCGATGCCTTTTCAACATTAGAAAGCCCCATAGAAAACTGGAAAAAAAACACAGCAAATTCGCAAATGCTAAAGGGTAGTCAACCTCAGGGGAAAAAAATCCTTCCAAAACTCTAGTCTGTCCATCAGAACAAATCCCTAGATAGACAATCCTTCCTCAGTAATCTGATCGTAACATGTAATACTGTAGAGCACAAGAAAGGCTCCGATCTGGCAATCCGAATAATCCCCGGATCGCCGACCTTCTGAAGTTATTACTAACATATAATATTGCAGCACTCATAAAAGACGTCCGCACCCCTCTTACACTCTTATCGAGTTCACGTCCGCACCCCTCTTACACTCTTATCGAGTTCACGTCCGCACCCCTCTTACACTCTTATCGAGTTCACGTCCGCACCCCTCTTACACTCTTATCGAGTTCACGTCCGCACCCCTCTTACACTCTTATCGAGTTCACGTCCGCACCCCTCTTACACTCTTATCGAGTTCACGTCCGCACCCCTCTTACACTCTTATCGAGTTCACGTCCGCACCCCTCTTACACTCTTATCGAGTTCACGTCCGCACCCCTCTTACACTCTTATCGAGTTCACGTCCGCACCCCTCTTACACTCTTATCGAGTTCACGTCCGCACCCCTCTTACACTCTTATCGAGTTCACGTCCGCACCCCTCTTACACTCTTATCGAGTTCACGTCCGCACCCCTCTTACACTCTTATCGAGTTCACGTCCGCACCCCTCTTACACTCTTATCGAGTTCACGTCCGCACCCCTCTTACACTCTTATCGAGTTCACAGTCACCTCATCCGTTCTCAGGAGAGAGTTCCACAGTCTCACTGCTCTTACAGTAAAGAACTCCCTTCTGTGTTGTGTAGGCGTAAAGTATGCCCAGATTATGGGAGAGACCTCTTTATAGATCTTTGTATACCATCGTGAGGAAAAAACGAAGAACACCCTTTTTGAATTCTATGGTTTTATTTATGTAGGAGGACACAAAGAAACATCTTGTCCATAGAAGGCCTTAACATTAAGTAAATACAACCTCAGATGAAGAACACCACATGACAAATTACACTGTGTCATCCTTTATTTTTCATTAACTAGCCCAAAAATGCATAAGCAGTGTGTGAAAAGTTAAGTCCAGCTGATGAATGCCTAGCTTGTAAGACCACCGTTGGCAGCAATGACTTGAAGAACTGTTTTAGCAGTCTCTCACCTTGTTCTGGAGGAATTCTGGCCCACTCGTCTTTACAACGTTGCTTCAGTTCATCTGATCAGCTCTGTTAAGGTCCTGCACTACTTGGGGTTGAGGTCTGGATTTTGACTGGGCCCTTGCAGCTTTTCAGCCATTCTGCAGTAGATTTGGCATCATTGTCCAGCTGCAGTACCCAGTTTTGGCCCAGCTTTAGCTTTTGGCTAGGCGGCCTCACATTTGACTCTAGAATACTTGGGTGCACAGAGGAATTAGTGATCGACTCAATGACTGCAAGGTTCCCAGGTCCTGTGTCTACAATACAAGCCCAAATCATGCCCCTCCACCCCTGTGCTTGAGGGTTTGGTGCCGATATGCTGTGTTTGGTTTTTTCATGGTCACTGGATGTTATGGTCAAACATCTCCACCTTGGCCTCGTCTGTCCAAAGGATATTGTTCCAGAAGCCTTGTGGTTTGTTTAGATGCAACTTTCCAAACTTTAGCCGTGCTGACATAGGCCGCCTACAGACGTCCGGGTCGGATCCCGCTGCGAGAATTCTCACAGCAGAATGCAGACCCATGCCGCTGCACAGCCTTGCGGCTCACCCGCTCCTGGCGTCTTCTATTTTCTGCTATGTGCCGGCTGCCGGTCAGCCGGCGCATGCGCAGAGCGGAGCTGGCCAGTCACCAATGACATTGCGAGACCCGCACAGAAATAGGACATGCCGCGATGTGTTTTACATGTGTGTGTTCACGTGGACAAATCACGGCTGTCTGCATAGGATTGTGTTTTGTAATGCAATCGTATGCAGGCGGGCACGGGCGGAAATTCTGCAGGGAATCGTGCCCGGAATTTCCGCCCGTGTGCATGGGGCCTTATTCTTTTAGAAAGAAGTGGCTTCCCCTGGCAACCCTTCCCAACAAGCCATACTTGTTCAGTCTCTTTCTAATTGTCATGAAATTGAGCATTTAACATGCTAACGGAGGCCTTAGAGTCTGAGATATAACTCTTGGGCTTTGGCAGTTTCTCTAAGCATTGCATGGTCTGACCTTAGGGTGAATTTGCTGGGATGTCCACTCCTGGGAAGATTGCCAACTGCTATAAATGTTTTCCACTTGTAAAAAATCTTTTTCACTGTAGAATGATGCAGTCCAAATCATTTAGAAATGGTCTTATAGCCCTTCCCAGATTGACAGGCAGCAACAATTGCTTCTCTAAGATCATTGCTGATTCTTTCCAGCTTGTGTTAATAGACACCTGAATGCTCCAGACCAGCAAACTGCCAAAACCTCTGGTTTTATAGAGGTAGTCACACTGCTGATGATAAATTCAACAGGGGCATTTGATTAGCAGCACCTAGTCGCTACTTACCTTCTTACTTCCTATGGAAGCAGTAAGACTGTACTTAATTTTTCACATACTGCTTCTGCATTATGTAAAATAAATAATGGCACAGTCTAATGTGTCATGTGTTGGTGTTCTGAGGTCGTATTTAACTAACTTTAAGACCAGATGTATTTTGTTAAGTACCGATATATAAAACCATAGAATTTAAGGAGTGTGTACTTCGTGTTTCTCACGACTGTCTTTATACTTATTAGGTCACCCCTCTGCCATCTTTTTTTTTTTCAAAACTAAATAATCCTAAAGCCACTTTCACAAACCCAAAATAAAAACAAGATCCTAGCAAAACTACAGGAGGAGTAGCGGCGCGCTCACGGCTGCGCTGAGGCAAACTACTGACCAAAATAGCGTCCTGTTAAAATGGCGTAATTCTGATAATCCTTCTGGGTAATGTAGTTCAGCTATTTCATTTTACCATCTTTGCTCCCACTTAAGCTCTGCATGTGCGGCAGCATGTATAGTACCCGTCCACTAGGAATGAGCGGATGGATCACAACGGGATAGGAACTCTAGGGCTGTATCCAAGGCCATTACAAAGGCCCAATATTGCGCTTGTGCACGTGCGATATTCTCGCGGATGTGAGGCATTTTTGTGTTAAAAACGCCAGGCATCGCTTCAGGAAAGTAGCAACCCTCCGGCGTGACTTTCAACAGGAAAACTCTCACCGAACTCGCCTGCACAATGTTCTTCCGGCCCCACTGAAAACAATGGGTGAGGCGCTCCGCGCAAATGTCCAGAGATTGCACATACTACGATTTTTTCCCACTCCATGATGTGCTGCAGGAGAAAAAAAATGGTTGCTCGTGTATAGGACCCCATTCAAAACATGGGGTTCATATTCATGCGAGATCTGAAGTCTTCAGGTGTCTGCGCACCCCTGCCCGCTGCGCTCAGTAAGTCTGCCAGTACCGGGTGAAGGGGTGTGCTGACAACCGAAGACTTCGAGGGGAGCGCTGTATCTTCTAAAATCTGCTGCAGGGACGCGGCTGACTTCGCACCAACGTGTAAACAGCCCCAAAAGGGTTTTCCAGGCGAATACTGCAGTTTTTGATGCTGACTTTGGTTTTGATTCACACCAAAATAGGTTATGTGTGAATGTACCCTAACGGTGGTCTCTCTGGACCCCGGGCCTGCCCCCCTCCCCGGGTAACCATGGTCCCCGTTTGTTTGTTCATATTCTTGGCTGAGTATACATATTTTTTTATTCGACCCCTTCCCTGCTGGACTTCCTAAACTCCTCCTCCCTCCTCCTCCTCTACCCCGCTGCCCTTGGAGCATCAGAAGAGAGGTCAGGGGAGGTGCACCAGTGCCTCCACCAGCAGCGGCACGCTGGTCACATGAGCGGCACTTAGGGATGGTGCGCGGTCAGCGATTCCCAGCATGAGCTGCGGCACCCCGCTTGGGAATAAACCCTGGAGGCCTTTTCTGAAGAGCCCCTGCTATAGGTACCCATGGGGTCTGCAGGAGAGGCCGCCGGCGTCTTACGGTTGCTCCGATACCTTTCTGCAGAATGGTTGAAGCTCAAGCATTTGCGTCATTGGAGGTACGCTTTAATTAATATAAATAAACAGCATTAAGCCATATAGAAAATGAATTGCTCCAAGTAACCGGCCCCCGTGGGGCAGCTTACACCCCAACCCACAAAACAGCCTCGCGGTGGGAAGTTCTGGAGATCCAGATAAAGCTTTGTCACTAACATTCTCATCATCACACATGGCCCCTCTCCTGGGTAGCAATCATTACAATGGATTTTCCCAACTTTCCAGAAGGAGCTGGAGCGTCCCCCAAAACTTTCATAAACAGTGACGGATTTCTTGTAGGACTGTTCTGCCAAGCCGAGAACTATCTGCAAGTAAACAAGTCAGCGAGGAGCTTGGCAATACTAAATCCAGTGCTTCCACTTGTCTGGTGAGCGGCTCGTGGCTTCGGAACAAGCAGGAATAGAAGGAAACGCCATCAGTGAAGGTAGCTGCCATCGTCAGCGCTGCTCCTCACTGCCCGCGGCCCTAAGACACCAGCAAGGGGCTCCGAATACAGAAAATGTCCCCCGCATTAAAAATGCCTTGTACTCCGAAGCAGCAATGGGGACTGGTGGGCACAAGAGCTTAGTGACAGCAGACGCCATAAGTATGCCACACCGCCGATCATCACGCCCTCTCCTGACGCCATAAGTATGCCACACCGCCGATCATCACGCCCTCTCCTGACGCCGTAAGTATGCCACACCGCCGATCATCACGCCCTCTCCTGACACCATAAGTATGCCACACCGCCGATCATCACGCCCTCTCCTGACGCCGTAAGTATGCCACACCGCCGATCATCACGCCCTCTCCTGACACCGTAAGTATGCCACACCGCCGATCATCACGCCCTCTCCTGACGCCATAAGTATGCCACACCGCCGATCATCATGCCCTCTCCTGACGCCATAAGTATGCCACACCGCCGATCATCACGCCCTCTCCTGAAACCGTAAGTATGCCACACTGCCGATCATCACGCCCTCTCCTGACGCCATAAGTATGCCACACCGCCGATCATCATGCCCTCTCCTGACGCCATAAGTATGCCACACCGCCGATCATCACGCCCTCTCCTGACACCGTAAGTATGCCACACCGCCGATCATCATGCCCTCTCCTGACACCGTAAGTATGCCACACCGCCGATCATCACGCCCTCTCCTGACGCCATAAGTATGCCACACCGCCGATCATCATGCCCTCTCCTGACGCCATAAGTATGCCACACCGCCGATCATCACGCCCTCTCCTGAAACCGTAAGTATGCCACACTGCCGATCATCACGCCCTCTCCTGACACCGTAAGTATATCACATGACCAATCCACGTGCTACAGCGAGACACGACTAATCCACGTACTACAGCGAGATACGACTAATCCACGTGCTACAGCGAGACACGACTAATCCACGTGCTACAGCGAGACACGACCAATCCACGCGCTACAGCGAGACACGACTAATCCACATGCTACAGCGAGACACGACTAATCCACGTGCTACAGCGACATACGACTAATCCACGTGCTACAGCGAGATACGACTAATCCACGTGCTACAGCGAGATACGACTAATCCACGTGCTACAGCGAGATACGACTAATCGATGCATTACAGCGAGACACGACTAATCCACGTGCTACAGCGAGATACGACTAATCCACGTGCTACAGCGAGACACGACTAATCCACGTGCTACAGCGAGATACGACTAATCCACGTGCTACAGCGAGACACGACTAATCCACGTGCTACAGCGAGATACGACTAATCCACGTGCTACAGCGAGACACGACTAATCCACATGCTACAGCGAGATACGACTAATCCACGTGCTACAGCGAGATACGACTAATCGATGCATTACAGCGAGACACGACTAATCCACGCGCTACAGCGAGACACGACTAATCCACGCGCTACAGCGCGACACGACTAATCGATGCATTACAGCGAGACACGACTAATCCACGCGCTACAGCGAGACACGACTAATCCACATGCTACAGCGAGACACGACTAATCGATGCATTACAGCGAGACACGACTAATCCACGTGCTACAGCGAGACACGACTAATCCACGCGCTACAGCGAGACACGACTAATCCACGTGCTACAGCGAGATACAACTAATCCACGTGCTACAGCGAGACACGACTAATCCACGCGCTACAGCGAGACACGACTAATCCACGTGCTACAGCGAGACACGACTAATCCACGTGCTACAACGAGACACGACTAATCCACGCGCTACAGCAAGACATGACCAATCCACGTGCTACAGCGAGATACGACTAATCGATGCATTACAGCGAGACACGACTAATCCACGCGCTACAGCGAGACACGACTAATCCACGCGCTACAGCGAGACACGACTAATCCACGCGCTACAGCGAGACACGACTAATCCACATGCTACAGCGCGACACGACTAATCCCCGTGCTACAGCGCGACACGACTAATCCACGCGCTACAGCGAGACACGACTAATCCACGCGCTACAGCGAGACACGACCAATCCACGCGCTACAGCGAGACACGACTAATCCACGCGCTACAGTGAGACACGACTAATCCACGTGCTACAGCGAGACACGACTAATCCACGTGCTACAGCGAGACACGACTAATCGATGCATTACAGCGAGACACGACTAATCCACGTGCTACAGCGAGACACGACTAATCCACGCGCTACAGCGAGATACAACTAATCCACGTGCTACAGCGAGACACGACTAATCCACGCGCTACAGCGAGACACGACTAATCCACGTGCTACAGCGAGACACGACTAATCCACGTGCTACAGCAAGACACAACTAATCCACGCGCTACAGCAAGACATGACCAATCCACGTGCTACAGCGAGATACGACTAATCGATGCATTACAGCGAGACACGACTAATCCACGCGCTACAGCGAGACACGACTAATCCACGCGCTACAGCGAGACACGACTAATCCACGCGCTACAGCAAGACATGACCAATCCACGTGCTACAGCGAGATACGACTAATCGATGCATTACAGCGAGACACGACTAATCCACGCGCTACAGCGAGACACGACTAATCCACGCGCTACAGCGAGACACGACTAATCCACGTGCTACAGCGAGACACGACTAATCCACATGCTACAGCGCGACACGACTAATCCCCGTGCTACAGCGCGACACGACTAATCCACGCGCTACAGCGAGACACGACCAATCCACGCGCTACAGCGAGACACGACTAATCCACGCGCTACAGTGAGACACGACTAATCCACGTGCTACAGCGAGACACGACTAATCCACGTGCTACAGCGAGACACGACTAATCGATGCATTACAGCGAGACACGACTAATCCACATGCTACAGCGCGACACGACTAATCCCCGTGCTACAGCGCGACACGACTAATCCACGCGCTACAGCGAGACACGACTAATCCACGCGCTACAGCGAGACACGACCAATCCACGCGCTACAGCGAGACACGACTAATCCACGCGCTACAGTGAGACACGACTAATCCACGTGCTACAGCGAGACACGACTAATCCACGTGCTACAGCGAGACACGACTAATCGATGCATTACAGCGAGACACGACTAATCCACGTGCTACAGCGAGACACGACTAATCCACGTGCTACAGCGAGACACGACCAATCCACGCGCTACAGCGAGACACGACCAATCCACGCGCTACAGCGGGACACGACCAATCCACGCGCTACAGCGAGACACGACTAATCCACGCGCTACAGCGAGACACGACCAATCCACGCGCTACAGCGAGACACGACCAATCCACGCGCTACAGCGAGACACGACCAATCCACGCGCTACAGCGAGACACGACCAATCCACGCGCTACAGCGAGACACGACCAATCCACGCGCTACAGCGAGACACGACTAATCCGCGTGCTACAGCGAGACACGACCAATCCACGCGCTACAGCGAGACACGACCAATCCACGTGCTACAGCAAGACATGACTAATCGATGCATTACAACGAGACACGACTAATCCACGTGCTACAGCGAGACACGACCAATCCACGCGCTACAGCGAGACACGACTAATCAACGCGCTACAGCGGGACACGACCAATCCACGCGCTACAGCGGGATACGACTGATCCATCTGCTACAGCGGGACACGACCGATCCACGCGCTACAGCGGGACACGACCGATCCACGCGCTACAGCGGGACACGACCGATCCACGCGCTACAGCGGGACACGACCGATCCACGCGCTACAGCGGGACACGACCGATCCACGCGCTACAGCGGGACACGACCGATCCGTCTGCTACAGCGGGACACGACCGATCCGTCTGCTACAGCGGGACACGACCGATCCGTCTGCTACAGCGGGACACGACCGATCCGTCTGCTACAGCGGGACACGACCGATCCGTCTGCTACAGCGGGACACGACCGATCCGTCTGCTACAGCGGGACACGACCAATTGAATAAATGATAATCCGGCTATGGGGCTATAGCGTTGCTATGGAAAGCGCAGCCCCCTGTCCGCGAGCAGAGAATCATAGCGATTCTCCGCTCGGGGGCGGAAAATGGCCACATGCTGCGATTCTCCGCGGTGAGCCCATCTGCCAGATCCCTTCCCTGCTCCCCAGCGGCGGCCAGATAATAGAAGATCCCCCCAGAGTCTGGGCAGACAATGATGAGCCCCATTATCCTCACATCCCACCAGCCCAAACGCTTCATATAGGTGGTCCCACGCCAGCGGCCCATGCAGATACAAATACAATAAAAAGGCTCCCCAGCTTTACACAACGGTAATGAAAGCGGTAGAGCAAACCCGGGCACCACTATAGTGCCACACCATGCCCATGGACGGGAGGAGACACTGCAGCGGGGGCCATGTGCCCATTCAATGACCTTTACATACGAATCGCTCTGCCGGTAGTAAGGGGTAATTGGCTTTGACAAGAGGAGTATCTGAGCATCCCATCCAGGAATAGGAAGGAGTAACAGAGATGCCCCCACTAACGGGCATGGCCAACTGCTTCTAGGCCGCCGTCACATCAACACATTTTAGCTGCGGAATCAGCTGCGGGCGTCTGCACCGCGGATCGGCAGCGAATACAGGTCACAGCGTGCTGTGGGGAATCGCGTTTTCTTGCGCACGAGCGGAAATCAATTGCTTCATTTTTGTGCGGATTCCGTGAGAACAGCTTCCACTGAAGGCCATGGACGACGGCCGACCCAATTACCATTGCAGACAGGTCGAGGATTCTGTGTCATGGCCTGTGCATGCCCGACAGCGGCGCTCCGCGACCAGCAGAGAAAATACAGGCAGGCACGGTGGGCGGCCGCGGTCAGAGCGGGAATCTGCTGCGGGAACCCGCATGTGCGGGCGGCCTAAGGGGTCGGGTGATTATAGGGCACATCAGGAATCCTGAACGCCATGCTTTACCTTCAGCGAGCACAAGATACCCGAACTGGCACCGCGCCCGTGAAGCTGGGATTCTGGATGCCCAACGAACGCGTCACATCAATGTATTTGCCGTTTTCACAAGCGTGAAAGAAGCGGCGGGCGCTGCCAGGGGTTTGCAATGGTGAACATCGCATCATTCTCGCATGCAACTCGTACGGCGCAATTAGATTTTTTTTTTAAACTCTCTTAGAAAATAACGTGAAGATTCGCGCAAAAGCAGGACCCGCAGCGACCCTTTAATCTCGCAGCATCGCTGTCTGAGAAGAGTCACGCCTGTGACACGGACATCACGTGTTGTTAATATGTAGGAGCTCTGTGCACATGGCCAGCGGGCCGGGCTCACCCGTGTGAATGCCCCTCATAGTGACAGCGTACGTCATTCTGCACTTTCATCTTTAGACGGGCGGTAGATACACAGTCCCATGTGATGCCCCAGAGTTACCAACTTGTGAAGGGCAGAGTACAGTCACTTGGCACCCCGGAGGTGTAGAAGAGGGCACCACAGTCACCTGGCAACTAGAGGGGTAGTAGTTGGTAACAGTAGTGACAGAAGTACCAGCATACACCTACCAGCCGTAAAAGAGGGCACTAGTAATAGAAGTACCAGCACAGAATCACCTGGCACCCAAGAAGAGGTACACAAATTGGCACTACAGTCACCTGGCACCTGGAGATACAGTAGTAGGCAGCAGTACTCAAGGAGAAACCAGTACTAGGCATTAGTAGTCATGGAGGTTCCAGCACACAACCTCCTGGCACCCAGAGGGGTAGCAGTGGGAACCAGTAGTCATGGAGGTCCAGCACACAGCCATTTGGAATCAGGAGGGGTAGCACTGGGCACCAGTAGTCATAGAGGTACCAACACACAGCCACCTGCTCCCCCCCCCCCCAAGGGTAGCACTGGGCACCAGTAGTAATAGAGGTACCAACACACAGCCACCTAGCATCCGCAGGGGTATCACTGGGCACTAGTAGTCATGGAGGTACCAGCACACAGCCACCTGGCACCCGGAGGGTAGCACTGGGCACCAGTAGTCATGAGGTGCCAGCACAAAGCCACCTGGCATCCAGAGGGTAGCACTGGGCTCCAGTAGTCATAGAGGTACTACTAACACACAGTCACTTGGCACACACAGGGGTATCACTGCGCTCCAGTAGTAATGTAGGTACCAGCACACAGCCACCTGGCACCCGGAGGGTAGCACTGGACACCAGTAGTCATAGAGGTACCAGCACACAGCCACTAGGAACCCAGAGAGGTAGCACTGGGCACCAGTAGTCATAGAGGTACCAGCACACAGCCACTAGGAACCCGGAGGGGTAGCACTGGGCACCAGTAATCATAGAGGTACCAGCACACAGCCACTAGGAACCCGGAGGGGTAGCACTGGGCACCAGTGGTCATGAAGGTACCAGCACACAGCCACTAGGAACCCGGAGGGGTAGCACTGGGCACCAGTAGTCATGGAGGTACCAGCACACAGCCACCTGGCACACAAAGGGGTATAACTGGGCACTAGTAGTCATGGAGGTACCAGCACAAAGCCAATTGGCACCCACAGGGGTATCACTGGGCACTAGCAGTGATAGAGGTACCAACACACAGCCACCTGGCACACACAGGGGTATCACTGGGCTCCAGTAGTCATGGAGGTACAAGCCACCTGGCACCCGGAGGGTAGCACTAGGCACCAGTAGTGATGGAGGTACCAGCACACAGCCCCCTGGCCCCCGGAGGGTAGCACTGGACACCAGTAGTGATAGTGGTACCAGCACACAGCCATCTGGCACCCGGAGGGTAGTTCTGGGCTCCAGTAGTGATGGAGGTACAAGCACACAGCCATCTGGCACCCGGAGGGTAGTTCTGGGCTCCAGTAGTGATGGAGGTACAAGCACACAGCCACCTGGCACCTGGAGGGTAGCACTAGGCACCAGTAGTGATGGAGGTACCAGCACACAGCCCCCTGGCCCCCGGAGGGTAGCACTGGACACCAGTAGTGATAGAGGTAACAGCACACAGCCATCTGGCACCTGGAGGGTAGTTCTGGGCACCAGTGGTGATGGAGGTACAAGCATACAGCCACCTGGCACCCGTAGGGTAGCACTAGGCACCAGTAGTGATGGAGGTACCAGCACACAGCCCCCTGGCCCCCAGAGGGTAGCACTGGACACCAGTAGTGATAGAGGTAACAGCACACAGCCATCTGGCACCTGGAGGGTAGTTCTGGGCACCAGTAGTGATGGAGGTACAAGCACACAGCCATCTGGCACCCGGAGGGTAGCACTGAGCACCAGTAGTGATGGAGGTACCAGCACACAGCCCCCTGGCCCCCGGAGGGTAGCACTGGACACTAGCAGTGATGGAGCTACCAGCACACAGCCGCCTGGCACCCAGAGGGTAGCACTGAGCACCAGTAGTGATGGAGGTACCAGCACACAGCCCCCTGGCCCCCGGAGGGTAGTACTGGACACTAGCAGTGATGGAGGTACCAGCACACAGCCACCTGGCACCCGGAGGGGTAGCAGTGGGAACCAGTAGTCATGGAGGTCCAGCACACAAACACTTGGAACCCGGAGGGGTAGCACTGAGCACCAGTAGTCATGGAGGTACCAGCACACAGCCACCTGCCCCCCCCCCCCCCCAAGGGTAGCACTGGGCACCAGTAGTCATGGAGGTACCAGCACACAGCCACCTGGCACCTGGAGGGTAGCACTAGGCACCAGTAGTGATGGAGGTACCAGCACAAAGACACCTGGCACCCGGAGGGTAGCACTGGGCACCAGTAGTCATAGAGGTACCAGCACACAGCCATCTGGCACCCAGAGGGTAGCACTGGGCACCAGTAGTGATGGAGGTACCAGCACAAAGACACCTGGCACCCGGAGGGTAGCACTGGGCACCAGTAGTCATAGAGGTACCAGCACACAGCCATCTGGCACCCAGAGGGTAGCACTGGGCACCAGTAGTGATGGAGGTACCAGCACACAGCCATCTGGCACCCAGAGTGTCGCACTGGGCACCAGTAATAATAATAATCTGTATGTGTATAGCGCCAACATATTCCGCAGCGCTTACATAGACAGGGGGAATACAGAAAGACAAAATACAAACATTACAGAACCACGGTTACATAGTAATCAGCTGATGGAGACAATAGGGGTGCGGGTCCTGCTCCAACGAGCTTACATACTACAAGTAATGGGGGGATACAGAAGGTAAAGGGCTGGAGATGTGCACGGTATGGCGAGGTGGAGATGTGCACGGTATGGCGGGGTGGAGATGGGCACGGTATGGGGGGTGGAGATGTGCCCGGTATGGGGAGGTGGAGATGTGCACGGTATGGCGGGGTGGAGATGGGCACGGTATGGCGGGGTGGAGATGGGCACGGTATGGCGGGGTGGAGATGGGCACGGTATGGCGGGGTGGAGATGTGCACGGTATGGCGCGGTGGAGATGGGCACGGTATGGCGAGGTGGAGATGGGCACGGTATGGCGAGGTGGAGATGGGCACGGTATGGCGAGGTGGAGATGGGCACGGTATGGCGAGGTGGAGATGGGCACGGTATGGCGGGGTGGAGATGGGCACGGTAGGGCGAGGTGGAGATGGGCACGGTATGGCGGGGTGGAGATGGGCACGGTATGGCGGGGTGGAGATGGGCACGGTATGGCGAGGTGGAGATGGGCACGGTATGGCGAGGTGGAGATGGGCACGGTATGGCGAGGTGGAGATGGGCACGGTATGGCGAGGTGGAGATGGGCACGGTATGGCGAGGTGGAGTGGGAGGAATGCTATACACATAAGCAAAGGTCAGACATTAAGCCGTGTGACGACAGTAGGGATGGAGTTACTAACACACATCCATCTGGCACCCGGAGGGTAGCAGTGGGCACCAGTAGTCATAGAGGTACCAGCACACAGCCACCTTGCACCCGGAGGGGTAGCACTGGGCACCAGTAGTCATAGAGGTACCAGCACACAGCCACTAGGAACCCGGAGGGGTAGCACTGGGCACCAGTAGTCATGGAGGTACCAGCACACAGCCACCTGGCACACAAAGGGGTATCACTGGGCACTAGTAGTCATGGAGGTACCAGCACACAGCCACCTGGCACACAAAGGGGTATCACTGGGCACTAGTAGTCATGGAGGTACCAGCACACAGCCACCTGGCACTTGGAGGGTAGCACTGGGCACCAGTAGTCATGGAGGTACCAGCACAAAGCCAATTGGCACCCACAGGGGTATCACTGGGCACTAGTAGTGATAGAGGTACCAACACACAGCCACCTGGCACACACAGGGGTATCACTGGGCACTAGTAGTGATAGAGGTACCAACACACAGCCACCTGGCACACACAGGGGTATCACTGGGCACTAGTAGTGATAGAGGTACCAACACACAGCCACCTGGCACACACAGGGGTATCACTGGGCACTAGTAGTGATAGAGGTACCAACACACAGCCCCCTGGCACACACAGGGGTATCACTGGGCACTAGTAGTCATGGAGGTACCAGCACACAGCCACCTGGCACACACAGGGGTATCACTGGGCACTAGTAGTGATAGAGGTACCAACACACAGCCCCCTGGCACACACAGGGGTATCACTGGGCACTAGTAGTCATGGAGGTACCAGCACACAGCCCCCTGGCACACACAGGGGTATCACTGGGCACCAGTAGTCATGGAGGTACCAGCACACAGCTCGCCCGGCTCTCTTACCATCGTGTGTCGTCGTGCTGATGCTCCAGGACCGCATAGCCGAAGAAGGAGCCCCCGGGACCCCGGAAGAGCACGGGCTGCTCCACATCGATGTTGTAGGCGCCCGCCAGGCAGAGGGACAACAGTCCGAGCAGCACCTCGTAGGGACCACAGCCGGGACCCACAGCAGGCATAGTCGGGGCAGTGCGGCCGTCCGGTCTCCAGGGGAAGAGCTGAGAAGGCGACGTCTCCCCGGCCACTCTCGGACAGCCCGCTCCGTCCTGTGAGGGTGGGCGGCTGAGGAACGCGGAGAGGGGGCTGCTGCAGAGCGGCGCGGGCGCCATCTAGTGGTCACTGTGGGCGGGACACTGGACCAGCGGCGGGACTAGCGGGAGATCTGCTCAGGCTGTGGGGGGCGGCGGCGGCACATCATGGGGTGACGCTCAGGAGGAGTCTAGACGGGTCTCAGGAGGGACGCGGCTGCTGGGGACTGGGAGTGGTGGCACATGGCAGCCAGTAAGTAAGAGTGGTGGCACATGGCAGCCAGTAAGTAA
This sequence comes from Eleutherodactylus coqui, assembly GCF_035609145.1. NCBI lineage: Eukaryota > Metazoa > Chordata > Amphibia > Anura > Eleutherodactylidae > Eleutherodactylus > Eleutherodactylus coqui. The sequence goes on along the minus strand of NC_089848.1, from coordinate 497,368 downwards.
GAGTGGTGGCACATGGCAGCCAGTAACTGGGAGTGGTGGCACATGGCAGCCAGTAACTGGGAGTGGTGGCACATGGCAGCCAGTAATTGGGAGTGCTGGCACACGGCAGCCAGTAACTGGGAGTGGTGGCACACGGCAGCCAGTAAGTAAGAGTGGTGACACATGGCAGCCAGTAGGTAAGAGTGGTGGCACATGGCAGCCAGTAGGTAAGAGTGGTGGCACATGGCAGCCAGTAGGTAAGAGTGGTGGCACACGGCAGCCAGTAGGTAAGAGTGGTGGCACATGGCAGCCAGTAACTGGGAGTGGTGGCACACGGCAGCCAGTAAGTAAGAGTGGTGACACATGGCAGCCAGTTACTGGGAGTGGTGGCAAATGGCAGCCAGTAAGTAAGAGTGGTGGCACATGGCAGCCAGTAGGTAAGAGTGGTGGCACACGGTAGCCAGTAACTGGGAGTGTTGGCACACGGCAGCCAGTAACTGGGAGTGTTGGCACACGGCAGCCAGTAACTGGGAGTGGTGGCACATGGCAGCCAGTAAGTAAGAGTGGTGGCATATGGCAGCCAGTAAGTAAGAGTGGTGGCACATGGCAGCCAGTAGGTAAGAGTGGTGGCACATGGCAGCCAGTAGGTAAGAGTGGTGGCACATGGCAGCGAGAAACTGGGAGTGCTGGCATATGGAAGCAGCTGCTGGGGACTGGGAGTGGTGGCACACGGCAGCCAGTAACTGGGAGTGGTGGCACACGGCAGCCAGTGACTGGGAGTGCAGGCACACGGCAGCCAGTGACTGGGAGTGATGGCACACGGCAGCCAGTGACTGGGAGTGGTGGCACACGGCAGCCAGTGACTGGGAGTGGTGGCACACGGCAGCCAGTGACTGGGAGTGGTGGCACACGGCAGCCAGTGACTGGGAGTGCAGGCACACGGCAGCCAGTGACTGGGAGTGATGGCACACGGCAGCCAGTGACTGGGAGTGCAGGCACACGGCAGCCAGTGACTGGGAGTGCAGGCACACGGCAGCCAGTGACTGGGAGTGATGGCACACGGCAGCCAGTGACTGGGAGTGCAGGCACACGGCAGCCAGTGACTGGGAGTGATGGCACACGGCAGCCAGTGACTGGGAGTGGTGGCACACGGCAGCCAGTGACTGGGAGTGCAGGCACACGGCAGCCAGTGACTGGGAGTGGTGGCACACGGCAGCCAGTGACTGGGAGTGGTGGCACACGGCAGCCAGTGACTGGGAGTGGTGGCACACGGCAGCCAGTGACTGGGAGTGGTGGCACACGGCAGCCAGTGACTGGGAGTGGTGGCACACGGCAGCCAGTGACTGGGAGTGGTGGCACACGGCAGCCAGTGACTGGGAGTGGTGGCACACGGCAGCCAGTGACTGGGAGTGCAGGCACACGGCAGCCAGTGACTGGGAGTGCAGGCACACGGCAGCCAGTGACTGGGAGTGCAGGCACACGGCAGCCAGTGACTGGGAGTGCAGGCACACGGCAGCCAGTGACTGGGAGTGGTGGCACACGGCAGCCAGTGACTGGGAGTGGTGGCACACGGCAGCCAGTGACTGGGAGTGGTGGCACACGGCAGCCAGTGACTGGGAGTGGTGGCACACGGCAGCCAGTGACTGGGAGTGCAGGCACACGGCAGCCAGTGACTGGGAGTGGTGGCACACGGCAGCCAGTGACTGGGAGTGCAGGCACTCGGCAGCCAGTGACTGGGAGTGGTGGCACACGGCAGCCAGTGACTGGGAGTGGTGGCACACGGCAGCCAGTGACTGGGAGTGGTGGCACACGGCAGCCAGTGACTGGGAGTGGTGGCACACGGCAGCCAGTGACTGGGAGTGGTGGCACACGGCAGCCAGTGACTGGGAGTGGTGGCACACGGCAGCCAGTGACTGGGAGTGGTGGCACACGGCAGCCAGTAACTGGAAGTGCTGGCTCCTCTTCTTGATGGTCTGGGCTCACGAGCTGCGTCCTGGCTCCTCCCTCTTCTCTGCGTCATCACGTAGCTCCGCCTCCATCAAGTGGTGCCTATCACCCAATGAGGTTGCTGGAATCGGCAGTGGAGCGCAGACTGGAGAAGAACATCCACGGTGCACCATGGGAGAAGACCAGCGGCGCCATCTTGGAAAGAAGATTCTTCAAAGCTGCAGAACGCTGATCCAGGTAAGAGACTTTTAAAAAAAACAAATAGATGCGCTTTTGCTGTGTACTATGTGGGGGTCTGTGCAAAAAAAAATAATTTTGTTTCGGCGCAGGACAACCCCTTTAATGCCGTGTGAAGAGGTTTCCCATTGAAGTTAGTGGGAAATACTTCCGATCCGCCATCACATGGGAATCTCATGCGAGAGAATCAGAACTTCACCAATGTGATTCCAGACTTTTTTGCCTGAAAAACACCTCGTGCCCAGAGGGGCATCGCACATTCACGGCCCGATATCACACCCATGTCTAGGAAGCCGAGCAAAGCGAAAAAGAGTACATATATATAAAATATTATCCCTAAACAAATAGTCCAAATATATATTATTGTAATCATTAAAAAAATATACATACATATTTTTCTTATTTTCTCCCTGTGGACACGTTAAAACGCTTACTGTTGCCCTCATCCACTCCCGGCTCGATTATTGCTACTCGGACGCCTCTGCCCTGTGCCGCTCACTGCACTGGCTGCCCGTTAAATACAGAATTCAATGTAAACTCGCTACCCTCATCCACAAAGCCCTCCACAGCGCAGCGCCCCCCTATATTGTATCCCTCATCCACAGTGCAGCGCCCCCTATATTGTATCCCTCCTCTCAATCCATCCCCCAGCCCCGACTCTCCGCTCTGCTAACGAAACCAGACTGAGCGCCCCTTTAATTCGAACCTCTCATCCCCGCCTCCAAGACTTCTCCAGAGCAGCACCGGTCCTCTGGAACGCACTACCAAAGGATACCCGGGCAATCCAGGACCCGCAGAACTTCAGGCGTGCTCTAAAAACGCACCTCTTCAGGGAGGCATACCGCATTCCCTAAACAAACCCCTCTGTACTCCGCCTGATAACATGCTCCCTGACCTACTGACTGCAATCCCTGCTAGCCATCATAAACCGCTCCTGTAGTCATACCAATTCTGCCGTCACACGGCTTATGTCTGACCATTGTCTATGTGTATAGCATCCCTCACTCTCCACCCCGCCATACCGCGCCCATCTCCGCCCCGCCATACCGTGCACATCTCCACCCCGCCATACCGTGCACATCTCCACCCCGCCATACCGTGCACATCTCCACCCCGCCATACCGTGCACATGTCCACCCCGCCATACCGTGCACATGTCCACCCCGCCATACTGCGCCCATCTCCACCCCGCCGTACCGTGCACATCTCCACCCCACCATACCGTGCCCATCTCCACCCCACCATACCGTGCACATCTCCACCTCCCCATACCGTGCCCATCTTCACCCCACCATACCGTGCACATCTCCAGCCCCTTTACCTTCTGTATCCCCCCATTACTTGTAGTATGTAAGCTCATTGGAGCAGGACCCGCACCCCTATTGTCTCCATCAGCTGATTACTATGTAACCGCGGTTCTGTAATGTTTGTACTTTTGTCTTTCTGTATTCCCCCTGTCTATGTAAGCGCTGCGGTATATGGTGGCGCTATACAAATAAAGATTATTATTATTTTTTAACTTCTCCTTAGTTTATACTAATACGACACCTTATACCCTACATACCGCACACCTTATACCCTACACACCGCACCTTATACCCTACATACCATACACCTTATACCCTACATACCGCACACCTTATACCCTACATACCGCACACCTTATACCCTACATACCGCACACCTTATACCCTACACACCGCACACCTTATACCCTACATACCATACACCTTATACCCTACATACCGCACACCTTATACCCTACACACCGCACCTTATACCCTACATACCATACACCTTATACCCTACATACCGCACACCTTATACCCTACATACCGCACACCTTATACCCTACATACCGCACACCTTATACCCTACACACCGCACCTTATACCCTACATACCACACACCTTATACCCTACATACCGCACACCTTATACCCTACACACCGCACCTTATACCCTACATACCATACACCTTATACCCTACATACCGCACACCTTATACCCTACATACCGCACACCTTATACCCTACATACCGCACACCTTATACCCTACACACCGCACCTTATACCCTACATACCACACACCTTATACCCTACATACCGCACACCTTATACCCTACACACCGCACCTTATACCCTACATACCATACACCTTATACCCTACATACCGCACACCTTATACCCTACATACCGCACACCTTATACCCTACATACCGCACACCTTATACCCTACACACCGCACCTTATACCCTACATACCACACACCTTATACCCTACATACCGCACACCTTATACCCTACACACCGCACCTTATACCCTACATACCATACACCTTATACCCTACATACCGCACACCTTATACCCTACATACCGCACACCTTATACCCTACATACCGCACACCTTATACCCTACACACCGCACCTTATACCCTACATACCACACACCTTATACCCTACATACCGCACACCTTATACCCTACACACCGCACCTTATACCCTACATACCATACACCTTATACCCTACATACCGCACACCTTATACCCTACATACCGCACACCTTATACCCTACATACCGCACACCTTATACCCTACACACCGCACCTTATACCCTACATACCACACACCTTATACCCTACATACCACACACCTTATACCCTACATACCACACACCTTATACACTACATACCACACACCTTATACCCTACATACCGCACACCTTATACCCTACATACCGCACACCTTATACCCTACATACCGCACACCTTATACCCTACACACCGCACCTTATACCCTACATACCACACACCTTATACCCTACATACCACACACCTTATACCCTACCTACCACACACCTTATACCCTACATACCACACACCTTATACCCTACATACCACACACACCTTATACCCTACATACCACACACCTTATACCCTACATACCACACACCTTATACCCTACATACCACACACCTTATACCCTACATACCACACACCTTATACCCTACATACCACACACCTTATACCCTACATACCACACACCTTATACCCTACATACCACACACCTTATACCCTACATACCACACACCTTATACCCTACATACCGCACACCTTATACCCTACATACCACACACCTTATACCCTACATACAGCACACCTTATACCCTACATACCATACACCTTATATCCTACATACCACACACCTTATACCCTACATACCACACACCTTATACCCTACATACCGCACACCTTATACCCTACATACCACACACCTTATACCCTACACACCGCACACCTTATACCCTACATACCACACACCTTATACCCTACATACCACACACCTTATACCCTACATACCACACACCTTATACCCTACACACCGCACACCTTATACCCTACATACCACACACCTTATACCCTACACACCATACACCTTATACCCTACATACCGCACACCTTATACCCTACATACCACACACCTTATACCCTACATACCATACACCTTATACCCTACATACCATACACCTTATACCCTACATACCACACACCTTATACCCTACATACCACATACCTTATACCCTACATACCGCACACCTTATACCCTACATACCATACACCTTATACCCTACATACCGCACACCTTATACCCTACATACCGCACCTTATACCCTACATACCGCACACCTTATACCCTACATACCGCACACCTTATACCCTACATACCGCACACCTTATACCCTACATACCATACACCTTATACCCTACATACCGCACCTTATACCCTACATACCGCACACCTTATACCCTACATACCGCACACCTTATACCCTACATACCGCACACCTTATACCCTACATACCGCACACCTTATACCCTACATACCGCACACCTTATACCCTACATACCGCACACCTTATACCCTACATACCATACACCTTATACCCTACATACCGCACACCTTATACCCTACATACCGCACACCTTATACCCTACATATCGCACACCTTATACCCTACACACCACACACCTTATACCCTACACACCATACACCTTATACCCTGCATACCATACACCTTATACCCTACATACCACACACCTTATACCCTACATACCATACACCTTATACCCTACATACCGCACACCTTATACCCTACATACCGCACACCTTATACCCTACACACCACACACCTTATACCCTACATACCACACACCTTATACCCTACATACCGCACACCTTATACCCTACATACCGCACACCTTATACCCTACATACCATACACCTTATACCCTACATATCACACACCTTATACCCTACACACCACACACCTTATACCCTACACACCACACACCTTATACCCTGCATACCATACACCTTATACCCTACATACCACAGACCTTATACCCTACATACCACAGACCTTATACCCTACATACCATACACCTTATACCCTACACGCCACACACCTTATACCCTACACACCACACACCTTATACCCTACACGCCGCACACCTTATACCCTACACGCCGCACACCTTATACCCTACACGCCGCACACCTTATACCCTACATACCACAGACCTTATACCCTACATACCACACACCTTATACCCTACATACCACACACCTTATACCCTACATACCACACACCTTATACCCTACACACCTTATACCCTACATACCACACACCTTATACCCTACATACCACACACCTTATACCCTACCTACCATACACCTTATACCCTACCTACCATACACCTTATACCCTACATACCGCACACCTTATACCCTACATACCGCACACCTTATACCCTACCTACCATACACCTTATACCCTACATACCGCACACCTTATATCCTACATACCGCACACCTTATACCCTACATACCACACACCTTATACCCTACATACCACACACCTTATACCCTACCTACCACACACCTTATACCCTACATACCACACACCTTACACCCTACATACCACACACCTTATACACTACATACCACACACCTTATACCCTAGATACCACACACCTTATACCCTACATACCATACACCTTATACCCTACATACCATACACCTTATACCATTAAGAAGCCCAAGTTCAGTGCTTACAAGCCCTCTTTTCTTCCTCTATTTACTAAAACAAAAAGCTATCAAGTGAATAGAATAAAATTAGCCCATCACCGGGAAAGGAGACCCCAAGCTAGGGCACTCCAAAAGAAAGACCCCTCCATAGGCGAGAGGCCCTGAGTGCACCCAACCTGTTGAACTCCAAAGAACGCACCTTCACCAGGTCACCGAGGATGTCCCTACACACCACATCCACAGGGAGGATTTTTTGACGCGTCAAAACTAAACACCGCGCGTGCCACGTGTTGTAAGGACTGGAGGTCCGTCGTGCCCGCACCGCCGGTCATGTCACACGTGCGGCTGCTGTGTGGTGCAGGGGGGCCCCGGTCCTCGTCACCTCCCCTGGCCGCCGAGCTCCTCCTCCTCGCCGCCGGGTTGCTAGAGACGCGGTGGGTGTTGCCCCGCATCGCGTCCTCGGTATCATAGCAACCAGGCATGTGTCTCCTTTCCTGCCTCCTGCAGGCCTGGGGGCGGGTTCCCCAGTGCTGCTGGGTGCACTTAGCTGCTGTCAGGCTCCCCGCCCCAATCAGCTGCTGGGGCGGGAGCTCTGACAGCATTTAAACCTGCTTGTGTCTGCAGACCACTGCCAGTGTTAGTTTGGTTCTCCTGCTACACCAGCGTACTTTGTGGTTTTGACTCCTGATATTGACTCTCTGCCTTTGACCTGACATTGCCTTTGCCTGACCCTCTTGTACCGCGTACCCTCTGCTTAGCCCAGGGGGGCAAGTAGGTAGGGACAGGGGTTGCGGGTATTTTCAGGGACTTCCAGTTTCCCGGACCCCGAGTCCTGACAGTAACACTGGCTGAAAGGAAGTCGGATCCCTACATCCGACCAGCAACCTTGAACCCGCTATGGAGGCTGTGACGGCTTTAGCGAACAAGGTCCAGGTTCTGACGGACCTGACCGGGCTGCCTTCGCAGTCTCTAAACTCCTGGCCTTGTTACAGGGGCGGAAGGTGGCTGAGGACTATTGTTCACAATTTTGCCAACACTGCACGGAGTCTGGGTGGAATGACGCTGCCTTAAAGGATCTGTTTTTGGCCGGTCTGTCGGAGGGCCTCAAGGACCTCTTGGTGGCCGAGTCCTGACATGTGTAGTACCTAACCACTAGACTAATTAGATATAATGTGCACCTGTCCCGTCCACCCAGATCTCTAAATGCCCCATAGGCCCACTCAGGATAGGAGAGGACAGCCAGCCTAGGCCAACCGATGGAAGCCCCTACCCTTCTGTAGACCTCTGTATTAAAGGGACACTGAAGTAAGAAATGCTCCATAGTCTCCACTACAGAGCCACAGTCCTCCCGGGGACAGTCCCTCTCTTCCACCTTTCTGTACTTCAAGTTATCCCTCACATACAACTTACCATAGAAGGAGCGCCAGGCCAAATCCCAAAACTTCAATGGGACCCCTACTGAATTTAACAAAACTAACCCTACCTCTAGGTTCTGACCTGGGCAGTCCCTGAGGGCCAGCGGATTTTGGAAGCAGGTGACCAGAACCCTATTGTCAAGGAACCTCCCTGACAGAGTCCTAATCTCAGCCCCCAAGCCCCAGTGACTGATGACCTTCAGAACCGGCGCAACGTAAGCCGGGAGATGTCCATGGGTTGAACAAAAATCTATCTTCCAGGAATGGGAGACAAAAGGGCGTGTGAAAGGCCGAAACCATGCCTTAGAGGAGACTACCCACAAAGGAGCCCTTCCTGTATTCCAGAAGTTTGCTATATTGGTTTTAAGAAAGGTGTTCACTAGGAATACCACGGGGTTGACCATACACAACAACCCCCAGTCTCCTTGTGGGGTATGTGACCTCCCGCTTTACTAGGTTCAGTCGGTTCCCCCACAACAGCTGGAAGAACAGACTATAGACCCGTGTCCAGAGAGGCTCCGGCAAGATACATACACTGCCCAAATAGATTAACAACGGGAGCAGGAAAGTCTTGATAAGGCTTACCCTTTCTCTCAGGGACAAAGACCATCCCTTCCACTGGTCAACCTTCTGACTGGCATCTTTAAATTTACCGTCCCAATTTCTCCCTGGGTAATCACCCTGGCCAAATTGGATGCCTAAAACTTTTGCAAATTCTTGAGGCTCCGGGAGACTGAAATCAGGATCTCCTCCCCCCAGCCAGAGACTTTCACACTTGTCCCAATTGACTCGGGATCCGGAAGCCTCTGAATACCTAACCACCTCCGACATCACCCATCCTGCCTCCTCCTTGGACGAGACAAAGACAGTGACATCGTCAGCGTAGGCCACCGCCCTAAGTGCAGACTCTGGCCCCTCCAAGCCCATCCCGACCCCCGCCAATGGTCCGCCACTCAACCGCCTTAAAAAGGGGTCAATTGCGAACACATATAGCAATGGGCTCAAAGGACAACCCTGGCGGACACCGGACCCCACCCCAAAGGGGCGCCCGACCCAACCGTTCACCAGTGGGAAACTCTCAGCCCCTGCATACAAAACTTTAAGCCAATCAATAAACCCTATTAGTAAACCGTATCTCAGAAGGACTGACCAGAGGCACTCATCGTCAACCCTATCAGAGGCCTTGGCCTGATCCAAGAACAGCAAGAACCCTTTCCAATTACCTGCCCTACCCTGTTCCACAGCCTCCCGGACACCCAGTACAGCACTAAAAGTACTTCGGCCAGGAACAGAGCAGTGCTGGTCCCCCGAAAGTAGTTCGGGTGCAAAATGCACCAGCCTGTTAAAAATTATCTTTGCAAGAACCTTCCGGTCTGTATTGAGAAGCGCTATGGGACGCCAATTCTCAAGCCGAGATGGATATTTACCCTTTGACAAAATGATCAGGGCCGACCTCCTCATTGACTCTGGCAGAATGCCCGAGGATAGACATTCATTAAATATCTCGGTCAACAGGGAAGCCAACAGCTCCTTAAAGATCTTATAAAACTCGAATGTTAGGCCATCCGGACCTGGCGTTTTCTTGAGTGCAAGCCCATCAAAGGTCAGTCTCACTTCCTCTTCCCTGATCGGTTGTGTCAAAACGTCAAGCGACGACGCCACCCCTTGCTCAGGGATGGTATCAGCCAGGAAAGCCGACTTCTTGACTCGATCTAGATCCTTCCTTGCCAAAAGGTGTGAGTAGAAAGATCTGACGACCTCCAGGATCCCTGAACTGGACCTTTTCAGAGATCCTGTACTATCAACCAGACCCGTTACCAACCTACTATTCACTGACAACTTACAGTTTCTGTAGGGGTCGGGCGAGTGGAATTTCCTGAAATCACTCTCAAAAACTAAAGATGTGTGCCTATCATTTTAACATCCCTTCAGCAAGGCTTTCACCCTAGAGTCCTCCCCATGGCTGCCCCCAGTCGAGACAATTTGCTCGAGTTTCCTCCTCAAAGCTTGATATAAACAGTACTGGGTCAAACTTCTGAGGTTTGAGAGCTCACGGAAATATTTTGCAACCCGTTTCTTGAAGATCTCCCACCACTCTGACTAACTGTTACAAAGGCCCATCAGTGGAAACTGGCTCTGCAGAAAATCCTCAAAGGACTGTCTTATTTTCCACCTCCTCCAGGAGTGCCGAATTTAACTTCCATACACCTCTTCCCATCCGAGGGGTTTCTGAAACATTCAGAAAAAACACAATTAAACAGTGATCAGAGAATTCCACCTCCACCACCAGAATTGGTGAGGAGACAGCCTCCTCCTTTAAATAAAACCTATCTGTTCTAGATCTACAACTACCTCGATAAAAAGTGAACCCCGTGTCGCCTGTGGTGTGCCGAACGTGGACATCCACCAGGCGAGCCTCACTCACTATATTATTCAAAGCGACGCTGTTGTAAGCCAACTTGTCTCTGGCACCTCCCCTATCACAGAGCCTCGAGACATTATTGAAGTCTCCGCCAAAGATCACCAGTCGACTCGTAAAAAGAAAGGGCTTGATCCTTATGAAGAGGTCCTTCCTCTCATTCTTGCTCTGAGGACCATAAATATTTATGAGCCGAAACTCTTGACCTCTCATAAGGACGTCCAAGACCAAGCACCTCCCCATTTCCACCTCGATTACCCGTCTGCATTCAACCGCTGCAGTTTTAAAAAGAACCGCCACCCCGCTATATGGCTTGGCCGCAAGAGAGCAATAGGAGGGCCCATGCGTCCACTCCCTCTTTGCTTTATGGATACTGGCCAGGTCTGTTAGCTTGGTCTCTTGCAAAAACAAAATATCAGCTTCATTCCAGCTGAAAAAATCAAAGGCCATAAAGCGAGCCATATCAGACTTAATGCTAGCGACATTAATGGTCGCCAACATCAACGGGGTGAGTGCCGCCATCAAGGGTGATCGAGTTGGACAGCTCTCTTCTTTACATTACCCGATTCCTCACCAAAATCCCTACCACCCCTTTTTAAACACTCCAACATGTCCATTTCTACAATATTTATATTTTTTACATGATTGTTTATTTCTTTTTGCGAACCCCCCTCCAGATTCAGAGAGGAGCCCTCACCTTTGTCCCGTTGCACTGAGTCTCCCCTAAACCCCAGAGGAACTTGTGGGCCCCCCCCCCCAGGGGGGAGGAGAGCGACGTCTCCCACCGGCACTACTCTATTCCTTGGCTCCCCCTCCTCCTCCTCTAATGAGGAGTATTCAGGGTCGCCTCCTTCCAGAGTCTGAAAGCGGTTTGTTAAGATGACCAGAGAGGAGTCGGTTTGGCCTTTCTTTAGCATCTGACCTGGAGGGGGAGAAGATTTCTTTTTCCCCTTTTTAATCTGTTTACCCTTTTTACGTTTTTCTTTTTGCCATTCCCTACTCTCTTCATCCACACTGTCTTCTGGATGGGAACTTGATAGGGAACTGGACCTCTCCTCCTCCTCCTCTCTCGCCAGTCTCCTGACCTCTTCCTCCAAATTGCTGCCCCTGATGTCCAAATCGCTGCCCCTTATGGGAAACAGGGACCAGGGTCATCCTCCTGGATTCTTCCCCTGCCTCTTTTCTGGACATCTGCTGTCTGGTCTTACTCACTCTTCCACCTTTTTCCATCACCGGACCTCCAGACCCCCTACTTCCGCCCACCCCCTCTCCAGCTGAGGCCCCGCTTCCCCCGGGGTACCCCGGTCGGATCAGGAGCAACATCAGCTCAGACACGCTGAGGACAGCGACTGAAGGGGTGTCCTAGGACACCACACAGGTTGCAGCGAATGTCCGTGCTCGAGGCGGCATGGTGACCCTCTGCCCCACGCAATGTACACATCAGTTTGGTACATGCCGCACTGAAATGTGTGGGGTCACCGCACTTGTGACAGACCTTCAGCTGCCCCTGGTAAAAGGCCAGGATCCTATCTCTTCCCAAGAAAGCAGAGGAGGGAATGTGGGTGACAGAGTTTCCGGACCGCCTCAATTTCACCAGGAAAGTCCAGGCTCCAGACCAGATGCCGTACTCGTCACGGTTCTTTGTGGGGTTGCCTTGCACCTCCCTGTAACGAGATATCCAGGTCATGATGTCAATGAACGACAGTGACTCATTACGGGTTAAAACGGTCACTAACTTCACTGTGTCCTGGCGGGAAACGGGAATCACCTCGAAATCCCGCCAGTCGGGCCTAGTCTGAACCAGCTAATTTGACCAAAAAAGTTCAAGACCTTCTGACCGAACAAAGCTGATATCAAACTCCGAGGTGCCAAACGGATGGATCAGGGCAAAGATGTCATATGCCCTGAAGCCCATATTCAGCAGGAGCTCAATCACCTTCCCCCATTTTGGGCATGTTTCTCTGCTACCTATATGCCAAAGATGGACTACATTCCTTCTGGCCCCCGGTGGCCCGCTTGTTGGAAGCGACCAATTCCCTCTATTCTCTCGGAAGGCCCCAAGTCCATGCCGCTGGATCCAGAACTCGAGGTTAACCTGCTCACTCTCTATATTGGCCGTCTTTTCTCCCCGCCTTAGGGCTTCCAAGAGACGCCGCTGTAAATTTCCCTGCCCAGACCCATGGGAAAAAGGCCTCTCTGCCCCCCCCCCCCCCCCCCGGTGACCGCTCCAGCATAACCTTTGGGGCCAGGCACCACCGGGAGGGGAGATGGGTCCAGACACAGCCTCCACCGCACCCCCCACCACTGCAACATCAGCCCTGGCCTGATCCTGGGCACCAGTCCTATTATCTGTAGATAATGCAGCATCTCCACCAAAACCACCTGAAGACGCAGCACCACTAACCATAGCACCAGATGTGTGGGCAATCATCCCCACAGCATCCCTTTCTGGACAAACCGCCCTCCCTTCCCTAGACTGCTGCCTTTGTACCTCAGCAGAGGAGGTGACCAGGTTTTGAGCCTCCCCCCACAATCTAGGACCGACTATACCCTGCATGGACCCCCCGGTCACCATTATAATGGCCGGGATAGCCTGCACAGCCGGACACCCTCCTGATTTTCCTAATCCAGAAGAAACACTCTTTATATCACTCAGTTGCAATAATCGAGCCAGGAGTGGATGAGGGCAACAGTAAGCGTTTTTAACGTGTCCACAGGGAGAAAATTTTAAAAAAAGGTGTGTGTGCGTGTATACATACATACATACATACATACATACAAAAAGGTTTATGTTTCTGTGCATTATGTGGGTATTTGGGTTATGTTTTCTTTTTGAGATCTGGTTTTGTTTTTAGGTTTTATATTTAGGCCACATGGGAGAGAGAGTGGGGGAGGGAAAAAATTTATATTGTGTACGGTAAAGTGTATTATGGAGAGTATAATTATGACAAATGATATATATATATATATTCACGTAGTAAGAGAGATGGGTCAGTGCGGCTTCTGCTACAATTTCTGTAACACATCTTTGTGCAGCATCGGTCTTGGTGGAGTATGACCTCGTTAGTAATTGCATCCTTTTCTATTGTTTCCGGATGGTAAATACCTGAAGAACACCTGGAGTCCGAACAAAAGGTCTGTAGCTGGAAAAATCTGGCTTACAAGGAAGATTGGGGATACAACACAAATCTGAAGTGGGGGGCATACTGGAAGCAAACCTGTTTATGTTGTCTTGGACATTTATGTTGCTTTCTTGGCTTAGTCGAAAAGGCTTGTTTTGTTATGTTTTTCATTTTTTTAATAAAATAGAGTTACAGAGATCTCTGACATCATCTATTATACCCAGAACTGTAAGAAGGCAGCACTCTAATAACTATGTATAGATATATCAGGGGTCAGTACAGAGATCTCTCCCATCAGCTATTATACCCAGGACTGTAAGAAGGCAGCACTCTAATAACTATGTATAGATATATCAGGGGTCAGTACAGAGATCTCTCCATCATCTATTATACCCAGGACTGTAAGAAGGCAGCACTCTAATAACTATGTATAGATATATCAGGGGTCAGTACAGAGATCTCTTCCATCATCTATTATACCCAGGACTGTAACAAGGGGGCACTCTAATAACTATGTATAGATATATCAGGGGTCAGTACAGAGATCTCTGACATCATCTATTATACCCAGGACTGTAAGAAGGCAGCACTCTAATAACTATGTATAGATATATCAGGGGTCAGTACAGAGATCTCTTCCATCATCTATTATACCCAGGACTGTAACAAGGGGGCACTCTAATAACTATTTATAGATATATCAGGGGTCAGTATAGAGATCTCTCCCATCATCTATTATACCCAGGACTGTAACAAGGGGGTGCTCTAATAACTATATATAATATATCAGGGGTCAGTATAGAGATCTCTCCCATCATCTATTATACCCAGGACTATTACAAGGGGGCGCTCTAATAACTATATATAATATATCAGGGGTCAGTACAGAGATCTCTCCCATCATCTATTATACCCAGGACTGTAACAAGGGGGTGCTCTAATAACTATGTATAGATATATCAGGGGTCAGTACAGAGATCTCTGCCATCATCTATTATACCCAAGACTGTAACAAGGGGGCGCGCTAATAACTATGTATAATATATCAGGGGTCAGTACAGAAATCTCCCCCATCATCTATTATACCCAGGACTGTAACAAGGGGGCACTCTAATAACTATGTATAATATATCAGGGGTCAGTGCAGAAATCTCCCCCATCATCTATTATACCCAGGACTGTAACAAGAGGGTGCTCTAATAACTATGTATAGATATATCAGGGGACAGTACAGAGATCTCTGCCATCATCTATTATACCCAGGACTGTAACAAGGGGGCGCTCTAATAACTATGTATAATATATCAAGGGTCAGTACAGAGATCTCTCCCATCAGCTATTATACCCAGGACTGTAAGAAGGGGGCACTCTAATAACTATGTATAATATATCAGGGATCAGTACAGAGATCTCTCCCATCATCTATTATACCCAGGACTGTAACAAGGGGGTGCTCTAATAACTATATATAATATATCAGGGGTCAGTACAGAGATCTCTCCCATCATCTATTATACCCAGGACTGTAACAAGGAGGCGCTCTAATAACTATATATAATATATCAGGGGTCAGTACAGAGATCTCTCCCATCATCTATTATACCCAGGACTGTAACAAGGGGGTGCTCTAATAACTATGTATAGATATATCAGGGGTCAGTACAGAGATCTCTGCCATCATCTATTATACCCAAGACTGTAACAAGGGGGCGCGCTAATAACTATGTATAATATATCAGGGGTCAGTACAGAAATCTCCCCCATCATCTATTATACCCAGGACTGTAACAAGGGGGCACTCTAATAACTATGTATAATATATCAGGGGTCAGTGCAGAAATCTCCCCCATCATCTATTATACCCAGGACTGTAACAAGAGGGTGCTCTAATAACTATGTATAGATATATCAGGGGACAGTACAGAGATCTCTGCCATCATCTATTATACCCAGGACTGTAACAAGGGGGCGCTCTAATAACTATGTATAATATATCAAGGGTCAGTACAGAGATCTCTCCCATCAGCTATTATACCCAGGACTGTAAGAAGGGGGCACTCTAATAACTATGTATAATATATCAGGGGTCAGTACAGAGATCTCTCCCATCATCTATTATACCCAAGACTGTAACAAGGGGGCACTCTAATAACTATGTATAATATATCAGGGGTCAGTGCAGAAATCTCCCCCATCATCTATTATACCCAGGACTGTAACAAGGGGGTGCTCTAATAACTATGTATAGATATATCAGGGGTCAGTGCAGAAATCTCCCCCATCATCTATTATACCCAGGACTGTAACAAGGGGGCGCTCTAATAACTATGTATAATATATCAGGGGTCAGTACAGAGATCTCTCCCATCATCTATTATATCCAGGACTGTAACAAGGGGGCGCTCTAATAACTATGTATAGATATATCAGGGGACAGTACAGAGATCTCTCCCATCATCTATTATACCCAGGACTGTAACAAGGGGGCGCTCTAATAACTATGTATAGATATATCAGGGGTCAGTACAGAAATCTCTCCCATCATCTATTATACCCAGGACTATAACAAGGGGGTACTCTAATAACTATGTATAGATATATCAGGGGTCAGTACAGAGATCTCTGCCATCATCTATTATACCCAGGACTGTAACAAGGGGGCACTCTCTGCTTCTAGAGGAAAGAAGGTTTCTACGCAACATAAAAAAGGGGTTCTTTACTGTAAGAGCAGTGAGACTGTGGAACTCTGTCCTGAGGACGTGGTGATGGTGAACTCTGTAGAGGAGTTTCAGAGGGGCCTGCACGCCTTTCTTGAGTGCTACAATATTACATTAGGGGGTAATAGGCTGAACTGTATTGACAAATGTCTTTTTTCAGCCCATCATACTATGTTACTGTGAGTTGCTTTATTTGTATTAGTTATTTGCTTAATTTTCTTTCCTCTTCATTTTGTATTCTTTGTGGCTGACATTTTTGGGGGCCCTGTAACCAGCTAGGCCCCCTGCACATGGGCGGAAATTCCGCCTGCATAGGATTGCATTACAAAGTACAATCCTAGGCAGACAGCTGCGATTTGTACGCGTGAAAATACACACAGAAAACAAATTGCAGCATGTCCTATTTCTGTGCGGGTCTCGCAGAGGCCCGCACAGAAATGTCAGTAATGCACAGTCAGGCCAGCTCTGCTCTGCGCATACGCCGACTGGCCGGTAGCCGGAACATAGCAGAAAGCAGAAGACGCCGGGAGCGGGTGAGCCGCAGGCCTCTGCAGCGGCATGGGTCTGCATCCCGCTGCAAGAATTCTCGCAGCGGGATCTGACCCGGCCGTCTGCAGGAGGCCTTACCAGTTCTCTATAGAGTTATGATTTCAACATACAATATGTTTAACCTACAGTTGTTCTCCCAGAGCCAGGTAAGCGTGACTGACTACCCACTACAGTTTTTTTTTTCACTGCAAAATTCGCAGCAGTTTTTTTTTCTGCAGGGGTCTATGGGACTTGTAATGTTAAAATCGCGATCGATTGTACTAGCATCTCATGTCAGACTGTTTCTAATGTACATATTGACATATCCTGCCTGACAAATATCCCAGTGTTCAGCCCAAATACACTTCTTATTTATACTCTAACTAAATCCACTCCCATGCATAGAGAACTACTAGGAATTATTAGGAAATTATAGTACCAGTGATTCTGGTGGTGCTACATGGTACATTCATTATGATTCACAGACATCACACACACAGCTCTGTTACATCTATTGTGACTTCACACATTATACACAGCATATTACACACACAGCTCTACTACATCTATGGTGATTTCACACATTACACACACAGCTCTACTACATCCATCCTTATTCCCACACATTACACACACAGCTCCTGGATACAGGAATGAGCCCCTGGTCATGTGATCCCTGACTCCACCCACACATATGATCAAATGACTGACATCATCACAGGTCCTGATGTCGGTTTATCCAGTACTTTCTACCAAACTCCAGAATGGCTCCTCCCACATTAGTGATGTCACCACCGGTCCTTTAGCCCACTGGATCTCTGTGGTGGCGGTAGGTCTGTGTCTCCTGTCAGGACCGCTGAGTTGTGTCTGAGATAATAACAGCTTAGTTGTATTCTCATTTTGTTATTTTTGTCCTCCCCTTCCAAGAGCCCTAACTTTGTACTGTAGGACCTGCGATGTCACCATGGGCGGAGCATGAGAAGCACTCACACACAAACATACATACATACATACTCGCATACATACTTGTTAGTAGTTTGATTATATAAGAATGTCCCCACGGATTTGTTTGCACCAAATCACTGGCAGCCTGAACCCTCACTCTCTGCCAGATTTCTCCACTATCAGTGCCTGCTAAGTGCCACCATAGGGGTGCGTATAAATGGTGCCAGCTAGGAGCCTCCGTATATAGAGCCTACCAAATTCCCCATAAATATGCCTCCCAGTACAGCTATCCATAGTGTATATAAGAGTGTATCCCAGAGAGTAGCCTCATAGACACCAACTGGGGGAACAGTGTTCCCATATACTCAGTGCCTGCTCTATAGTGCCCAATATGTATAGTGCAGGACTTGTATACAGCTATTTAGTGGTAGGGAATGTACCCATACATGATGTTTGCCAGAGAGTACACTATACCTGCCTATCACTATATACAGGTGATGTATAATTTATACCATCTGTACATATATATCATTGTATACAGGAGATACCCAGATTATAATAGCATGCTCCATATCACTATATATAGGAGATTTACATCCCCCTGTATATAGTCATATGGAGCATATTGGTATATCCTGAATATATATAATCATGTATGTACAGCTGGTGTAAGTTATACATCTCCTTGTATATAGTGAAATGGAGCATGCTGGTTTACCCTGGATTTCTCCTGTGTGTGTGTAGATAGATAGAGTGAGGTACTGAGGGGCGTGATAGTGGATAGTCGCTACATCGCCCCTAGGTTCCGCTATTATGCCTAGTGGGGCTGGAGGAAGTTCATTTCCCGCTGTTTGAGACATGAAAAGCCAGGAGTGCAATGTAATCTCCAGCAAGTAGTTGCTGGAGGTCTTGTCTTTAACCCCTTAACGACCAGCCCATAGTGTTTTTTACGTCCTCCCGAAGTGGGCTTTATTCTCTGAGGACGTAAAAACACGTGTCCTGCAGAGAATAAAGCCCCTCGGGCTCCGGACGTGACAGCTCCATGCTGTCTGTGTCCGCAGGTAGCCGACAGCATGGAGCTGTCATCCCGGGCTGCAGGGACCCAACCCCTCCCCCCCCCCCCCCCCCCCCCCCGGCAATGCAATCGGCAAAAAAAATGGATCGGATCCATCAGGGCAGCTGAAATTACTCACAGAGGTCCGCCGCACTGCTCCCCCGCTGTCCTGATGCTCAGGGCCCCGAAGCCGGCGTTCTGCGCATGCGCGCACCAGGCGGCATTACGTAAGCCGCATGCGCAGAAGGCCTGGCGGCCCAGGAATTTTAGAATCTTCTGCCTCCCGGCTCCTGTAGGTAGCCGGGAGGCAGGAGATGTCAGCAGGGACTGCTGTGAGTGGTCCCCGGTACCGCGATCGCCGTTATCCAATGGATAACGGCGATCGCGGAAAAGTGAAGAAAAGTGTGAAAAAAAGAAGTTTCACCTCCCCTTATGGATCGGATCCATGAGGGAAGGTGAAAATATTCACCCCGCTTCCTCCATGTCCTTCGGCCGGTCTCCGGACCCCCCGCTGGCTTCTGAGCATGCGCCGATGTGGCGCGTATGCGCAGAAGGCCGGTGAGCCCGGCAAATTCAAAATCTCCCTGCACCCGGCTGTCGCAGATAGCCGAGTGCAGGGAGATATGACTGGGGACCGCTGTATGCGGTTTCCAGTGATATGTGGATAACGGTGATCATATAAAGTTAAAAAGAAAAAAAAGTTAAGTTAAAAAAAGTTTAAAAAGTTAAAGTTTCATCCCCCCCCCCCCCCCCTTACGGATCGTATCCGTAAAGGGGGATCAAATTACGTACCCAAGGTCCCGGATTTGTTCCCTGGTGGGATGTTGATCCGTGGACCTTACCCCAGCTTCTGCGCATGCGCCCGTCAGCATGATGGCGGACGCATGCGCAAAAGTGAAAGATTGCCCAAGAATTTTAAAATCTCCCTGCTGCTGGCTACCAAAGGTAGCCAAGAGCCTGGAGATGTCACGGGGGGCCGCGGTATGCGGTTACTGGTCACGTGATCGCCGTTACCCAATGCATAATGGCGATCACGTAAAAGTTCTTAAAAAAGTGGAAGTTTCATCTCCCCTCACCGATGCGATCGGTGAGGGGAGATGAAACATCTTCTCGGAGGCTTCCGCATTTGAATCCAGATGCGATTATCCTCCATGGACCCTTCTGGCTGCTGCGCATGCGCCCGCCGGCAAAATGCCGGACACATTCGCAGGAGCTGGGGAGCCCAGGAAATTTTAAATCTCCTTGCTCCCAGCGACCAACGGTCGCTGAGTGCTTGGAGCAGTGACCGGCGGCCTCGCTGAGCGGTCCCTGGTCACGTGATAAATTAGCGATATAACATTAGGCCGGTCACACATGACCGGAGAGGAATTACGGGTTCTGCACGCGCTTGATCAGCAGTAATCCACGGATCAATCGCATGCATTGGATTACACAATTCCCCGCAATTAGCGGGTCGGAATTACGTAAACCACTCGCAGAAAACAGAACACAGCATGTTATATTTTACCGCGGATATTCGTGACCTAGAGCCCATTGTGGTCTATGACCGCGGATATACTCGCAGCCCATGTGCAAACACATTGTGTACGGGCTGCGGGTACCCAGGTCATCTCTAAGCAACGGCGCGGGAAATACGAACAAAAAACGGTATACTGCGCATGACCGTCTGTGCGAGTAGGCAGTTATGCGCAGTACATGGCCGTACGCAGGGTCACAGCCGGGCTCACAGCTGGAATCCGCTGCGTGCCTCTGCAAGTGGATTCTGCATACGGCCATGAGAGCCCGGCGTTATTTAGATCGCTACCTATAATCCGTAATTTACAAGAAGCCCCGGGAACACTCGCCTTCATGCAGTTCCAGGAGCAGCTTCTTCAGACCGCCGCACCGCAGCAAGATTACAAAGCCTCACAGCACCACTTTTTACATCCCATCCCCGCCGGTGAGGTCACGAAATACCCCCAAAAAAGCGAGAGAGGAGGGGGGGGGGGATACCCGATTTTCCTGCCCCATGTGCCCATCCCAGCCTGCCTCTGTAATTACCCCTGTCTTCGGACATAAAACGCAGTTTATATTATTACTTTTATCTAATATTTAGGGAATGCCAAAAAATGGGGATGGCGGGGGGGGGGGGGGGGTATTTTTAGCTAGTCAACTTTTTTTTTCCGTATAAGTGGGCAATGGGGCCTTGAATTTATTCAGTTGTACCCTGAAATCCAGCGGGCATTCCCTCCATTATGGGCCTAGCCATGTGTCCTGTAAGTAGATTAGGGCCACAATGGGTATGTTTCTGAACACGGGACAAACGGGGGGATCCATTTTGGGGTGACCGTCTTCATTGCTATGTACCCTGTACAAAAAAAAATGTTTTTAAATTGACAAAATTGCCAAAAAAAAGAAAATCGTAATTTTTTCGTTCTGCTTTGCTTAGATTCATTCAAAAACTGTGAAGTTAAAAAAGTACTCGACCCCTAGATAAATTCGTTAAGGGGTCTACTTTTCAAAATGGGGTCACTTGTGGGCGCTGTCCATCGTTTTGGTCACTCAATGGCTCTACAAGTGGGCAATGGGGCCTAAATCTCCTTCAAGCAAAATTTCTGTTCCGAAAGCCACCGGTTGCTCCTTTCATTTTGGGCCCCATTGTGCATACAGACGTAATACTAGGGCCACAATGGGTATGTTTCTGAGCACGGGAGAAACAGGGGTATCCATTCTGGGGTCCAAAACCTCATTTTCATGTGTATTATAGAAAAAAGTCCTGTCTTTAAAATGACATATTTGCAAAAATATGAAATTTTAGTTTTTCTCTTCTAAATTGCATTGACTCCTGAAAAAAAACTATGGGGTTAAAATACTAACGACACCCCTCAGTGAATACGTTAAGGGGTGTAGTTTTTAAAATGGGGTGACTTGTGGGGGTATCTATCATTTTGACTCCTATGAGCCTTTCCAATCTTGGCTTTGTGTAGGAAAACAAAGTGTTCCTCAAAATGCTGAAAAGTAATGTTACATTTGTACGTCTCCTAAATGGTTAAAAAAACGAAAGTTTTTCCAATGTGCGCCCAAAATAAAGTAAACGGGTGGAAATATAAATCTTAGCAAAAATTTCTATATTATGTTTGCACATATTTGAGATATTGCAGTTGGAAATGTGAAAAAATGACAATTTGTTCAAAATTTTTCCAATTTTGGCTCTTTTAATAAATAAACACATTCTATTGGTCTTTTTTTCCACCTAAATGAAGTACAACATGTGGCGAAAAAACAATGGCAGAATCGCTTGGATATGCAAAACCTTTCTGGTGTTTTTCCATGTTAAAGTGACACATGTCAGATTTGCACAATTTGGCCTGGTCATTAAGGCGCAAACAGGCTTGGTCACTGAGGGGTTACAAGTATTTGGGCCTGTTTTTTTGGTATGGATGTCAGGTTGGTAGTGGGCCATCCATTCCATTTCCTCCACTCCAGGTTGTGTGCGAGGTCAATCAGCACAGGTGCTGGGGCTGAGCCAGGATAGGTGTGGATATAAATAGCAGTGTGCACTGACACAGGGGGGAAGAAGGTGGCTGCTGGACCCTGGCAGCCTGTGATACCTGCTAGAGCTGAAAACCCTGTGTGTGTGTGCACCTGCTGAGCGTGACCTGGTCAGGCAGGGACTGCCTGATATCCGATTGCTGGACTGTTATTTTCTTGCCTGAAGCGGAGGCTGAATTTGTGTTTGTTTTTTTCTGGACTGAAATAAATGCCGGTCACGCCTGCACTTGGACTTTATCCACTGGTTTCCATCTTTGACTGCCGCAAACCCGCACTCTACCGAGCTGTCTTCCCACAATATATGCAGCATATAGTAGTGACATGAACCATGCTGGTATAACCTGGGTATTTCCTGTATATAATTATATATGTACAGCTGGTAAGTTATACATCTCTTTTATATGTTGAAGTGGAACATGCTGGTATAACCTGGGTATTTTACACAAATGCCCAGAGAATGGGAAACAAACAAGGAGAGTTGGAGCTCCGAACACAGGAAGAGAATTATGATGTCATAGGCATCACGGACACTTGGTGGGATGATACACATGATTGGAATTCAAGGCTTGAAGGATACAACTTATTTATAAGAAACAGCCCTAATAAAAGGGGAGGAGTTGTGTTGTACGTTAGGAGAACATTCATCTCCACAGAGATTCAAGCTTCAGAGCTGGGAGTTCTGTAGAAACTGTTTGGGTAAGAATACAAGGAGAGAACAACAGAAAGGACACCATTGTAGGCATTTACTATAGGACAAGCAGAAGATGTGGAGGAACTCTTTCTACATCAGATGGCCAAGCTCTCAAAGAAGCCCAACATAGTGATCATGGGAGATTTTACCCATCCAGACATTTGTTGGGAATCTCTTAGGTAAAAGTAATGGATCCAACAGATTCTTATCCGCTCTTGCTGACAACTTTATCTTCCAAAAAGTTGAAGAGAAAACAAGGGGATCTGCTATCTTGGACTTAATTCTTACCAACAGGGAGGCAGTAATCATGAAATCCTTGAATGTTGGATAAAAGAGACCAGGATGGATGAACATAGAACTTGCACACAAAAAAATGAAGAAAAATATGTTTATCAAATGAAAAGAGGGGGGAATATCTAAGAAAGAAGATAATTTGGTCTGCAGAAACTGTAGGGCAAGTGTCAGAAAAGCTAAAGTTGATAATGAATTGAGGCTTGTAAGAGAGGCGAAAAGCAATAAAAAAGGATTTTTGGGGTATGTCAATAGCAAAAAAAAGTCAAAGATGCTATTGGATGCTTACAAGATGAAAATGGTGAATTGGTTAAGAATGATGTTGAGAAGGCCGAACTTTTAAATTCCTATTTTGCATCTGTTTTCTCTCAGAAAGTAGATGTAACATCAACTCATGTTCCCTGTGCTATTAGGTGAAGACAAGAATGCAGGCTATATATAAGCAGAGAGATGGGGAGGGAACACTTAGATAACTTAAATGAATTCAAGGTTCAGATGAATTACAGCTTAGGATACTAAAGGAAGCAGCGGACGTAATTGCTGAACTACTTGCCATAATCTTTGAAAATTCCTGGAGAAAAGGAGAAGTCCCAGAAGATTAAAAAAGGGCAAATGTTGTCCCCATCTTCAAAAAAGGGAAGAGGGTT
This sequence comes from Eleutherodactylus coqui, assembly GCF_035609145.1. Classification (NCBI taxonomy): domain Eukaryota; kingdom Metazoa; phylum Chordata; class Amphibia; order Anura; family Eleutherodactylidae; genus Eleutherodactylus; species Eleutherodactylus coqui. The sequence continues at coordinate 472,757 of NC_089848.1, read as the reverse complement.
GATCCAGGAAACTACAGGCCTGTGAGCCTGACTTCTATAGCGGGAAAGATCTCTGAACAAATTGTTAAACAGCATGTATGCAATTACTAGGATGAGAATGGAGTAATTAACCAGAGCCAGCATGGGTTTGTAACAAACAAGTCATGCCAGACTAATCTAATTTCCTTTTACAACAGTATCACCGACTGGGTTGATCGAGGAAATGCAGTGGATATAGTTTATCTTGACTTCAGTAAAGCACTTGACAAAGTATCTCATACCATAATTATTGAAAAAAATGACCAAATCTGGGATTGACAAGGCAACTGTTAGGTGGATTCACAACTGGCTGAGTCATCGTACTCAAAGAGTGGTCATAAATGGCTGCACATCCAAGTGGAAGAATGTATCAAGTGGGGACCACAAGGCTCTGTCCTAGGCTCAGTGTTGTTCAACAGTTTTATAAATGATCTGGAGGAGGGAATTGATAGGAAGCTGACAACAACACAGCTAGAAGGGATAGCTAACACTAGGGAAGAGAGAGAGAGTTTTCAAAAAGATCTATAAAAGCTTGATGTCAGAACTGGCGACTCTCGGGGCCTCTGTGCCCGCACTACCAGTCCCACCACCCAGGTTACAGGAGTGCGGCACAGGGGAGCCCCGGTTCTAGTGATCTCCCCTGGCCGCTTTAGATTTGGTCGCCGCCGGGTTGGTGGGGACGCAGCGGCTGCTGCCTCGCGCCGCGTCCCTATTTCCATGACTACTAGGCGTGCTTTCTTGGTATCCGTCTGTTCAGCAAGGCTGGGGGCGGTGTTTCCAGTGTCTCCTTGATTGGGCCCTGCTGCTTTCAGGCTCCCCGTCCCAATCAGCCGCTGGGGCGGGAGTTCTGACAGCATTTAGATGTGTCTGTTTCCTTCCAGCATTGCCAGTGTTCATTTGGTCTTCCAGCTGCATTGTTTGACTCCTGTTGTGACCCCGGCTTTCTGACTTTCTGCTTTTTGGACTTGACTTCGTTTTTGCCTGACCCCTTTGTACCGCGTACCCTCCTATTGCCGACCCAGATAGTCTGACCATTCTACTGTTTGTTTGTCTCCAGTGTCTGTCTTTCCAGTGTCCCGCTTCCCTAGTGAGTGTAGGGACCACCACACAGTTGTCGCCCTGGGGGTTAGCTCAGGGGGGCAAGTAGGCAGGGACAGGGGTTGCGGGTTATCTCAGGGACTTCCATTATCCCGGACCCTGTCCTGACACTTGAACAGTGGGCAGCGACTAACAGAATGCTATTTAGCAAGGAGAAATGCAAAGTCCTACATCTGGGCAAGGAAAATGATAAAAGCACATACAGCATGGGAGGAATTGGGCTAAGCAGCAGCACATATGAAAAAGCCTTGGGTATACTAATAGATCATAGACTGAACATGAGTCAACAGTGTGATACAGCAGCCAAAAAGGCAAACACAATTCTAGGATGTATTAAGAGAAGCATAGAGTCTAGATCACGTGAGGTCATTATCCCCTTCTACTCTTCCTTAGTCAGACCTCATCTGTAATACTGGGTCCAGTTCTGGGCACCACACTTTAAAAAAGACAGACAAACTGGAGCAAGTTCAGAGAAGCGTTACCAAGATGGTGAGCGGTCTGCAAATCATGTCCCATGAGGAACGGTTAAAGGATCTGGGAATGTTTAGCAGAAGAGAAGGTTGAGAGGAGACTTAATAGCTGCCTACAAATATCTGAAGGGCTGTCACACTGCAGAGGGATTAGGCCTATTCTCATCTGCACAAGGAAAGGCTAGAAACAATGGGATGAAACTGAAACACAAATTAGATATTAGAAAAAACTTTCTGACAGTGAGGGCTCCCACCCACTGGTGTTTTTTTTTCTCCTCTGCGATGCGATTCTAAACTTAAAGTTTCGCATTGCAGTGCGAGAAAAACGCAGGCAGATATCCCAAAATTGCTGGGATATCGCTGCGACATCGCCAGTCTTTTCAATGGGGCCAGCGACAGCAGCGCTAGCCCCATTGAAAAGATATGGAGAATGCCGCTGACTTCTGCCACAGCTGTCACAGCTGTGGCAGGAGTTTCCTTCATCCCCGCGGGGATGAAGGAACCCTCTGTGACAGCTGTCACAGCTGTGGCAGAAGTCAGCGGCATGCTATCCCATTGCTTTCAATGGGATCGGCACTGCTGCCGATCCCACTGAAAGCAGTAGTTTCTGACAAGCCCTGCAGAATGATTATCGGAGAAGGGCTTGAAATATAAGCCCTTCCCCAATAATCATGAAAAAGTGGTTAAAAAAAAAAATAATAAAGCTCTTCCCAGAGACACCCACAGCACGTAGCCCAGGAGGACTACCACTCCCAACCTTCCCCACTCCACATGCTGCGCCTGAGGACGGTCTGGCTGCCCCCACGCAGGCTACCCGAAGAAACCAGGAGTTCGCCTCACCCTCCCTAGAGGCAGACACAGGCACTCCAAAACAAGAGCGAGAGATCCAGCCCCCGCGCACAGCTGCCCCCCACCCAGGCAATACCACACTGAGCGACCGAAGACAAGAGGCACAGCCACCAAACAAGCTGCCAGATTCGCCCCTTCCAACACCTCAGCAAGGGGATAAAGACCGCACAATGGCGGAGTTCCGCGAACTACGAGCGCAGCTATGGTCAATCCCCACCAGAGAAGACATGGAGGCATATATCTTACGCCTAGAGTCTGCATATAAATCAGAAATCTGCTCCGTTCGCCAAGACGTCCACCGCCTTGATGAGAGGACCGCGGCGACTGAGGGTGTTGTCTCGTCTCTCGCTGATAAGGTTGAACACCATGAATCCGCTCTGATCACCATGTCTCGCCAATTACAGTATATGATGGATTCCATTGATGACGTGGAGAATCGGGGGCGCAGGAACAATATCCGTATCAGAGGACCTCGCTGAAGATATTGAACCCCCCCCTCGCTTAGAAGAAACTGTGCGCCACATCTTCAATGACCTGCAGGGGTCTGCCCCAGATGCTCCCCTGGAATTTGACAGATGTCACAGAGCCCTCGGCCCTCGCTCCAGAGAACGGGAACACCCACGCGACGTGATCTGTAGGGTCCATCGATTCCAGCTCAAGAAAGCCATCATGAAGGGAGCACCCGAGCGGCGGGCAATACAGTATAAAGGGTCACAGCTGCAGATTTTACCTGATCTTTCCAGACTCACACTGGCCAAGAGGAGAGCTCTTCGCCCGCTGCTGGAAGAACTCCGCCGCCGGGATGTGGCCTACAGCTGGGGTTTCCCCTTCCGTTTACAAGTCCGTCATGGAGGGGCCACGAGGGAGCTGCGACACCCCGGTGAGGTCCCAGACTTTTGCAACGCGCTGGGTCTCCCTATGGTTGACATCGTTGATTGGCCTATCCTACCCACTTTACCCGCCAACGACCACCCCCAGATGCCACGCAGGGGGCCCAGAAGAAGACGTCGCTGCCGAGAGGCCAGAGAGACTGCACGGTCCCCACCTGACTCTCCACGTGCTTGATCGGCTCAGGTTTGAGGAACTCTGCCCTTTCACTCCTCTTCACTGCTTGTAATGCTGCTGATAATAATACTATGTTTACCATGCCTATTGGTGGGTTTTTCTGAGTAGACTGCATAAAGTTGCTGTTATTGATATGTGGCGGGCTGGGGGGCGCTCTTCGGGGGGAGACGCTCCGCCTCTGGAAAGCGCGTCCCAGACCGGGGGGGCTCGGGTTTGGCTTCTTGGTCACTCCACGGGGTTTTTTTTTTTTTGGTAGATTTACTGCCCCCTTTTTTCTATAGGGACGCAGGCGTCCCCCTCATTTCCGGAGGTGGCGGGTGCGCCCAAGTTAAGTAGCGGCTTCCGCCGTTTTGGCTGTTAGTCGCTGCTTTGGTTTTTGATACAGCTAAGTAATCATTTGTTTATTGCATTAACTGTTGTGTTTTACTTTATTTATTTATTTATTTTCTTCTTTCCATTCTTCTTGTTGTTTTCTCTTTTCTCTGGTCTTTCTCTTTTTCCACTGGTCTCTTCCTTCGTTTTGTGTGTTCTTCCTCCTGTTTTTTTTTCTTTTTTCTTTCTTTTTTTTTCTTCCCCCTTTCTGCCCCCCTCTTTTATTTTTGGCTCTCCCTTCTTACTCTCCCCGAAACCTCTGGTGGCTCATACTGCGCTAAGGATGTCACCCAACAAGGCTAAACTAATCTTCTGCACCCATAATGTGCGGGGTCTAAATGTGGCACAAAAGAGGAGCCAGGTTCTATACCAAATGCACAAATTAAAAGCTCATGTTTTATTTCTCCAGGAGACACACTTCCGAGCGGGTCACGTTCCGACCATAAGGGATAGGCACTATGCGGCATGGTTTCACAGTACAAACCCGACAACTAAATCCAGAGGAGTGTCGATCGCCATTCACTGAACAGTACCTCATGAGGTCTTGGGTACAGTGATCGACCCGGAGGGACGCTTTGTCTTCATAAAGGTCAGAATGTGGGGCAAACTTTTCACCCTTGCGGCGTGGTATCTCCCCAATCAGAGTCCTGCACAGACGGGTAGAGTTTTGCTCGGTAAGCTGGCGGACTTCGCAGAGGGGGTGGTAGTACTAGGGGGCGATTTCAATTTCCCTTTGGACCCTGAAAAGGATAGTACGTCGAGGCGGACGACAGTCTCAGCCACACAGCTACGTATGTTCCACAAGGCTCTCAGACAGTTACAACTGGTGGACGTCTGGAGGGTGATTCACCCAGCAGACCGGGACTATTCTTACTTCTCCCCCGCCCACCACACACATAGCCGTATCGACCTGATCCTTACTAGCCACCATGCCCTAATGTGGGACCCGATTGCCTCCATTGGGTCAGCAATATGGTCGGACCACGCCCCTGTCCTCCTCACATTATCTGTCCCAGGGGCCCCGGAAAGGTCTGGAGCACTTGGCTGTGGCACTGCGAGACAAGCCCAACATACGCGGCTTGCAGGTTGGGACCCAGACTTGTAAGGCGGCTCTGTACGCAGATGACCTCTTATTGTTTGTCTCTCAGCCACGCGTCTCGTTCCCGGCGATCCTTCAGGAGTTTTCTAAATTTGGGCGTTTAAGTAATTTTAAAGTAAATTTCCACAAATCTGAAGCCATGAATGTATCCCTCCCGGCTACTGAGGTAGCCCATCTAGCTGACCAATTCGAATTCAAATAGCGAGCAACCTCCATCAAGTATTTAGGGGCACATATTGCGGCAGACATCTCTTCCTTATACCACCTTAACTATGTTCCCTTATTGGAGAAAGTGACACGTGAGCTGGATGGCTATGCTGCCAAGCAATTGAGTTGGTTCGGACGAGTTAACGTCTTGAAGATGGACGTGGCCCCCAAATTTTTTATACCTCTTCCAGGCTCTGCCAATTAAACTCCCGGCACAGTTTTTCAAATTGGTTCAACGGGTGTTTCGCAGATTTGTGTGGGGGGGCCGGAATAGTCGTATCAGCTATCGGACCATGTCCCGCCCAAAGGCGAGGGGGGGGGGAGTGGGCTTACCCGACCTTAAAATTTATTACTCAGCCGTGGTTCTTACTAGATTACTGGACTGGCATTATCACTCCGGTGCGAAACAGTGGGTGGACCTAGAAAAAGCGATGGTATGGCCACATATACACCTGCTGCCATGGATCTCCTCAGAGGACAGGCCCGTGGCTCTTCCTCATACACCCCTGACCATGAACTGCCTTGACGTATGGGGCAATATCTTAGCTATTCATTAATGAATAGCTAAGAGCTATCTGCCATTGGCTGAGCGCTCAGCCAATAGCTAAGCACTAGCTGCTATTGGCTGAGCCCTCAGCCAATCCGCACAGCCCTTTCAGGAGGTGGGGATTTTTAAATCCCCGTCTGCTGAAAGAGCTCAGTAGCAGTGCCGGGGAGCCAGCCGGAGGACGCGGTTGACAGCAGGAGAGGTGAGTAACTTATTTATTATTTTTTTGGCCACTTTTTTATGATTATCGGGGAAGGGCTTATATTTCAAGCCCTTCTCTGATAATCATTCTGCAGGGCTTGTCAGAAACCACTGCTTTCAATGGGATCGGCAGCAGTGCCGATCCCATTGAAAGCAATGGGATAGCATGCCACTGACGTCTGCCACAGCTGTCACAGCTGTGACAGAGGGTTCCTTCATCCCCGCGGGAATGAAGGAAACTCTTGCCACAGCTGTGGCAGAAGTTCGCGGCATTCTCCATATCTTTTCAATGGGGCTAGTGCTGCTGCCGCTGGCCCCATTAAAAAAGACTGTCGCAGCGATATCGCTGCGATTTCTCGCACTGCTCTGCGAGAGTTTTCACTTACTCTCGCAGCGCAGTGGAGAAAAAAAAACGCTAGTGGGTGGGAGCCCTGAGGGTGATCAATGAGTGGAACAGGTTACCACGAGAGTTCCAGTTCAAACAAAGGCTGGACAAATATCTGTCTGGGATGATTTAGTGATCCTGCACTGAGCAGGGGGTTGGACCCAATGACCCTGGAGGTCCCTTTCAACTCTACCATTCTATGATTCTATGTATAACTTACACCAGCTGTACATATATTATTTTATATAGGAGATACCCAGGTTATACCAGCATGCTCCATATCACTATATACAGCTGGTGTGTAACTTATACCAGCTGTACATATATAATTATATACAGGAGATACCCAGGTTATACCAGCATGCTCCATATCACTATATATATATCAGATGTACATTGTGAGCCTCATTGGGGATTGAAGACAATGTCTGTTTAATGATGCAGAATATGTTAGCACTATATAAACAACAGAAGCAAATAGATAATAGCCAGATATCTTTCTAGACATACTGTTCACCCTGAACAAGTGCTGACTGGTCTTTGACTTTGTAGGAAGCAGATTGTGGGATATGTACAAGGATAACTTCAAGTTAATATGCAGAAGGCATTTGAACCTTCATAAACTTCGAAAATCTTCTACAAGTATGCTACCTCCTCTTCATCGGACTCTTAAAAGGTCACCTTGTCAAATGAATTCTTGTCCTGGCATCTAAGCTCAGATCTGGTGTACTCTATCAGCTACCCACCGCTGATGTAACACAGCCAACTCTTCAATTTAGAATCACTAAAAATATAAAGCATTTACAGAGTATCACAATGACAATGTCTTATTTTTTAATAATATTATGCCATAGTATGATGGGCTGAAAAAAGTCATTTGTCCATCTAGTTCAGCCAATTACCCCCTAATGTAATAATGTAACACTCAAGAAAGGTGTGCAGGCCCCTCTTAAACTCTTTTATCAAATTCACCATCACCACATTCTCAAACAGAAAGTTCCATCGTTTCACTGCTCTTACAGTAAAGAACCCCTTTCTATGTTGGTTTAAGAACCTTCTTTGCTCCAGAGGGTGCATGCTTTTTATCGTTCTGGGTACAAATAGATAATGGAGAGATCTCTGTACTGACCCCTGATATATCTATACATAGTTATTAGAGCGTCCCCTTGTTACAGTCCTAGGTATAATATATGATGGGAGAGATCTCTGTACTGACCCCTGATATATCTATACATAGTTATTAGAGCACCCCCTTGTTACAGACTTGCGTATAATAGATGATAGGAGAGATCTCTGTACTGACCCTGATATATTATACATAGTTATTAGAGCATCCCCTTGTTACAGTCCTAGGTATAATAGATGATGAGAGAGATCTCTGTACTGATCCCTGATATAGCTATACATAGTTATTAGAGTGCCCCCTTGTTACAGACCTGCATATAATAGATGATAGGAGAGATCTCTGTACTGACCCCTGATATATTATACATAGTTATTAGAGCACCCCTTGTTACAGTCCTGGGTATAATAGATGATGGAGAGATCTATGTACTGACCCCTGATATATCTATACATAGTTATTCGAGCACCCCCTTGTTACAGTCCTGGGTATAATAGATGATGGGAGAGATCTCTGTACTGACCCCTGATATATTATACATAGTTATTAGAGCACCCCCTTGTTACAGTGCTGGATATAATAGATGATGGGAGAGATCTCTGTACTGACCCTGATATATTATACATAGTTATTAGAGTGTCCCCTTGTTACAGTCCTGGGTATAATAGATGATGGGAGAGATCTCTGTACTGACCCTGATATATTATACATAGTTATTAGAGTGCCCCCTTGTTACAGTGCTGGATATAATAGATGATGGGAGAGATCTCTGTACTGAGCCCTGATATATTATACATAGTTATTAGAGCGCCCCCTTGTTACAGTCCTGGGTATAATAGATGATGGAAGATCTCTGTACTGACCCCTGATATATTATGCATAGTTATTAGAGCGCCCCCTTGTTACAGTCCAGGGAATAATAGATGATGGAAGAGATCTCTGTACTGACCCCTGATATATTTATACATAGTTATTAGAGCGCCCCCTTGTTACTGTCCTGGGTATAATAGATGATTGGAGAGATCTGTGTACTGACCCCTGATATATCTATACATAGCTATTAGAGCGCCCCCTTGTTACTGTCCTGGGTATAATAGATGATGGGAGAAATCTCTGTACTTACCCCTGATATATTATACATAGTTATTAGAGCGCCCCCTTGTTACAGTCCTGGGTATAATAGATGATGGGAGAGATCTCTGTACTGACCCCTGATATATTTATACATAGTTATTAGAGCGCCCCCTTGTTACAGTCCTGGGTATAATAGATGATGGGAGAGATCTCTGTACTGACCCCTGATATATCTATACATAGTTATTAGAGCGTCCCCTTGTTACAGTCCTAGGTATAATAGATGATGGAGAGATCTCTGTACTGACCCCTGATATAGCTATGCATAGTTATTAGAGCGCCCCCTTGTTATAGACCTGCATATAATAGATGATAGGAGAGATCTGTGTACTGACCCTGATATATTATACATAGTTATTAGAGCGCCCCCTTGTTACAGTCCTGGGTATAATAGATGATGGGAGAGATCTCTGTACTGACCCCTGATATATTTATACATAGTTATTAGAGCGCCCCCTTGTTACAGTCCTGGGTATAATAGATGATGGGAGAGATCTCTGTACTGACCCCTGATATATCTATACATAGTTATTAGAGCGTCCCCTTGTTACAGTCCTAGGTATAATAGATGATGGAGAGCTCTCTGTACTGACCCCTGATATAGCTATGCATAGTTATTAGAGCGCCCCCTTGTTATAGACCTGCATATAATAGATGATAGGAGAGATCTCTGTACTGACCCCTGATATATCTATACATAGTTATCAGAGCGCCCCCTTGTTACAGTCCTGGGTATAATAGATGATGGGAGAGATCTCTGTACTGACCCTGATATATTATACATAGTTATTAGAGTGTCCCCTTGTTACAGTCCTCGGTATAATAGATGATGGAGAGATCTATGTACTGACCCCTGATATATCTATACATAGTTATTAGAGTGCCCCCTTGTTACAGTGCTGGATATAATAGATGATGGGAGAGATCTCTGTACTGACCCCTGATATATTATGCATAGTTATTAGAGCGCCCCCTTGTTACAGTCCAGGGAATAATAGATGATGGAAGAGATCTCTGTACTGACCCCTGATATATCTATACATAGTTATTAGAGCGCCCCCTTGTTACTGTCCTGGGTATAATAGATGATTGGAGAGATCTGTGTACTGACCCCCGATATATCTATACATAGTTATTAGAGTGCCCCCTTGTTACAGTCCTGGGTATAATAGATGATTGGAGAGATCTGTGTACTGACCCCCGATATATCTATACATAGCTATTAGAGCGCCCCCTTGTTACTGTCCTGGGTATAATAGATGATGGGAGAGATCTCTGTACTGACCACGCTATGTCATATATTTTTCTATATAGCCACTTGGAGGCAGAACTTTGGTTTATTTGTTTTCTTTTGACTGACAGAATTATGTTTGCAAAGTAAATTAGATGTTGGCAAATGTTACATGTGAAGCTGATGCTCCCTACATTTCTAGTTGTCACTTGTATGTCTACAGCTAAATAAAACTGTGTGTGCAAATTAGGTGGCTGCCAAGGACACTAGTAAATGAGATACAGTGGGGGAAAAAAGTATTTAGTCAGATCCCAATTGTACAAGTTCTCCTGTAATTGACATCATAGGTAGACCTCAACTATGAGAGACAACATGAGAAAACATCCAGAAAATCACATGGTCTGATTTTTAATGAATTTATTTGCAAATTATGGTGGAAAATTTGGTCAATAACAAAAGTTCATCTCAATCCTTTGTTATAAATCCTTTATTGGCAATGACAGAGGTCAAACGTTTTTTCTGTAAGTCCTCACAAGGTTGGCACACACTGTGGCTGGTATGTTGGCCCATTCCTCCATGCAGATCTCCTCAAGAGCAGTGATGTTTTGGGGCTGTCGCTGGGCAACATGGACTTTCAACTCCCTCCAAAGGTTTTCTAGAGGGTTGAGATGTGGAGACTGGCTGGGCCACTCCAGGACCTTGAAATGCTTCTTACGAAGCCACTCCTTCGTTGCCCTCGCGGCGTGCTGCGATCATTGTCATGCTGAAAGACCCAGCCACGTTTCATCTTCAGTGCCCTTGCTGATGGAAGGAGGTTTGCACTCAAAATCTCACAATACATGGCCCCATTCATTGCATATCCAATAAAGAAATCTATACTATATATGATAGAAGAATCTTATGGTCCATCCTCAGAAGAGCTGGGTGTTTTTTCCCCTGATTTCTCAGAAATAAAACATGCCGCGATTTGTTTTCCACGCATGGTTTCATGCAGACAAATAATGGCTGTGTGCATAGGATTGCATTTTCTAATGCAATCCTATGGCAGTGGGCATGGGCGGAATTTCTGCCCATGTGCAGGGGTCCATATGGCTTCCAATGTCATCAAGAACATTCACTTACAGGGAAGCAAATATTTTCCATAGTAACCAACAATATGAGTTCTTTCATAAGCACAGTTGAGAAAATGAAAGCACGACTTGGGTTTGAAGCCACTCAGAGATTATATTAGGGACTGTTTAATCGGAAATTCCATCATATAATAAGAATATCAGAATTGGTCCATGTCCTGCTGCCATGTATCTGCCATAGGAAGAATAGAGTTCCTGTTTATGGCATCCTGGATCATGATGTGCTGATAAGTGCTGCCAACAAGAGCTTCAATGAAACCAAATATCTGGTTGAGCAGTGGAGACCACGTCATGACTTTTCATCAGCTTATTTCTACATGTTCTTAAAGGGTTCTTTAGTAGAAAATGAAGCTCAAGTGAAGACATTTTCCAGTGGAGTGACATATCTTCTTCCCAGTTACTGTCCTTAGTGTCTATTGACATTTGCAAAGGTAAGATTTTTCTTCTAACTTGTTTTCCCCACTTTGTTTTGTTGCAGACTGATGCTATCCTCTCATCGATCATCAATGCTGCTGCTCAGAACATGTGCTCATGACATCCCATACAGGAGAAGGACGAGGAAAAAGACTGCTGCTTAACTAGCTTAATTGCAAGCACAGAAGGAACTTGCATGCCATCCTGACTGATACGATTCTAGTCCATTTTTTTGTTTTTACTCCTTTTGTAAAATGACTTTTGTGAGATACTGTGGGTGGTCCCATAAGTCAGAAAACCATGCTGAACACGACTTCTGATCCCCAGTGGGCACATGACAGAGTGCCAGCCATTGTGCCCCCATAAGAGTCACAGCCAATGTGCCACTGAAATAGTTATGGTCAAAGTGTGATTTACAATGTCCACTATATTGGTTCCAGCCACAGGCCCTCCTATATTAATGGAGCCCCAGTATCCCTGCTTTCCTTCTTTCTTGGTGTCTCCCAGCATTCCAGGAAAGTTGGGATGTTCATCTCCCTGAGTCTACAGCAACGCCATATAAACCCTTATTCAGACTTTTATTCTGGACAAAAAGAAGCTACACAGAAGCTGAAATAAAAAATATGTATCATAATTAGATAGATGATGACTTTGTAATGACTGCGGAAATACTATAGTTTTCACTGGAGTAAAAGCAGTACTATTATCTATATCTCAGGAGCTTGTAGGTAAAAAATGCCTTATACCCCCTCTCCCAGCCTTGTTAATAAAACCACAACACTATAATGCCCTTAATGATATTTAATATGCAAAGTAAGCTTAAGGGAGTAGTTTGAGTTGTAGGAACTCTGGACAAGCCCTTCTTCATGCATTAAAATACCAAATATTTAAATGGTCACCTCTCCCTACTCCTCCCACGGCAGTAAGTCCATGCTGCGATGTGTTTACAGCTGCAGTCCCTCCTGGTTTAAAGGACGACACGGGCTTCAGCCAATAACAGCTCGGTGATGGATTGTTGAGCTCTGTTATTGGCTGCAGCTCTTGTGACATCCTGCATTCTTGGTGGGACTGCAGCTGTAAACACAAATCGGAGCGAAGGATCGTGGGACACAGTGGGAGCAAGGAGTATATCACCATTTGTTATTTGGGGAAGGCTTATCCAGACTTCTTACAACTTGGTCAATCCCTTCAGGATAAGTTTAGATGATGAAACAAGAATCTCAACCTGTTATGCACTTACAAACCGCGCAGCAATAGGAACTTCCATTTCATGGAATACAATGCCTCCCTGACCCCGAGGAGCAGGCATCCTTCCACTTAGGGCCACCCATAGACACATGCCTCTTCTGCTAAACACAAACTCTATAAAGAAAATGCAGGATACACCTTAATCCTTAATGGTCAGAAGACTAATTAAAATGCAAGAACAATGAAATTCGACTAATAATAATAATGTTTGCCCCAATCAATCTGTCATTAATGGCTGCCTTGGGCCTGATGAGCAGATGCCAATTTCACGATATCTGGTTCTATCTTCGTCAACCGCAGTCTCAAGTTGCCCTTACACATATCTTAAGGCCGGCTGCACACTGCTGTGACGGGCTCCGCCGCGGAATTCCGTGGTGGAGCCCGTCACGGCGCCCCCGAGAGACCCCCAAACTTACCTGCGGATCCGGCGTCCTCGCTCCTGCATGACGCTTCGGCGTGACCCGCCGCAGCGTGATGCAACACGCCGGCCACGTCACATGACGCGGTGGCTGTAGGCGGGGAAGCGGTTTCACTCTATCTTCCGCTGTGCTACAGCGGAAGATAGCATGACGGACGGCTTCCATTGACTGCAGTGGAAGCCATCCGCGAGTACACCCGCGGCAAATAGAGCATGCTGAGGGTGAGGTCGGGTGATTTCACGGTGCGGAATTCTGCGGTGGAATTCCGTACCTTGAGCATTGAGCTATGAGGTTCAATAGAACCTAATAGCTACGGGCAACGCAGTGGATTTCCGCCGCGAATTACGCGGTGAAAATCCGTCCGTGGGAAGGAGGCCTAAGTTTGTTTCTTGCTTTTGTCAGGAGCTGCTGAACCGTGCTGAAGCCCCTCTCACTAAGTATGTAGATGGAAAAGCTAACATGAGCAACTCAACTTGCTGCCACAGGATAGGAATTTTTCACTTTTACCCCAAAACATTCATAGCCACATTGTTGGAAAAGTGCTTGGGCTTCACTATTGTGTTTCAGGTCAATCGACTGCTTTTGTAACTGGGATGAGCTTCCCCTGCATCTGTGCATCTGCTGAAAATGGATTGAGTACCCACGTTGGTATTTCCAGGGTACATAGATCATGAAACCTAGTTTGCATGTCTTCTTTAGCTTATTTGAGGTATGAGCAAAAAACATCTAAGGGCTTTTACCCACTAGCGTTTATTTTTTCGCTGCGAATTCACTGCTTTTTTTTTTTTAATTGTCAATGGGGCTTTCTAATGTTAAGAACGCAATGCACAAAAACCGCAAAAACGGCAAGTTGCTTTTTTGTGTGATGCGTTTTTAACATTAGAAAGTCCCATTGACAATTGGAAAAAAAAAACGCAGCAAATTTACAGCAAAAAAAAAACAAAAACGCTAGTGGGTAAAAGCCCTTAGGCCTCATGTCCACGGGGAAAATCAGATCCGCTGCGGATTTGTAACGCGGATTTGGGCTGTGGATGCACTGTAATTGTCTTTTATTTTTCATGCAGGAGATCAATTGAGCTATGTGCTCTGAGCTACTGCATGCGTGATCCACACTAAAATGGAGCATGTCCATTTTTTTTCATGCTCCAGAAATTTTTTAATTACCATCCGCGGGTATTTATCTACCTGCGGGTGGTCAATGCATTCCTATGGGGCGCGGATCCGCGTGCGGGAAAAACGCTGCGGATTTTAATTCTTATTTTCCCTGTGGACATAAAGCCTTAGTCAGAAGTTTATCTCCATATTCGCGTGCAATTTCTTGAAGACGCGGAAACTGACAGAGCTCGCGTCAACTCAGGTTATTCAGGTTATTGGTATGAAGGTCCTGTTTGGCAATGAAGGATTATACCTTTTAGCTTTAATGAAATTCATTTTGTCCTTTTGTAGCTTTGTGTTGACCTTGTTGAATTTGTAAAATACGTTTGTGAGATAGGCAACGTCAAGACGTCATAGTTTGATTGCATCACAAAGGCTTGGGTCAATCGGCCGAAGAAACACGACTACTATGTCAAAAAGTTCGTAGATGCGTCGTAAGCACTTTCCTCTTGATAGCCACCTCACTTTGGTGTGTAGCAGTAGACGTTTGAATTCTTCGTCATGGTCTTGACGGAGCTTGCGGAAAAGACGTTGGTTCAAAGAGTGCGATTTTATCTTGTTAACAGCAGTAATTACAGAGCGCAGAGAATCATGCAATCTCACATAAATGTTTAGCACCAAGGTGCTGCCGATGGATCACACAGCGGACGGCCATTATGCCAGGTACAGCAGATTTTAAATGGGTTATAAATCCACAATATCGACCAATCATGGATGCAGCTATGCCGGTTGCACAAGCGAGTACATTTGTTAAAGGGATGTTTTTTTCTTGGAAAATTTCTTCCACTCTTTCGTATATAGAGGAGCCTTTCGTGTCGGTGGTTAAATGTCTGGTAAACAACAGTTCCTCCACTACCTCTTCATTCCGATTAATGAAACGAATGTAAGCTAGCAGCAATGCTTCATTGTCTCTAACCGTGGACTCGTCAATTTGCATTACAAATTCTGTGTTCTTTAACACGACCATAGCTTCATTTCAAAATGCCTTTTCACAAATGAGGCACAAGGGAAGCTGTCCGTTTGTAGGAGAAGGGATGAATCCGTATCTCAAGTATTAATTTAAATATTGATGGCATTTCTTCTTCTCAGCCATTTTTATAAAGTACTAGCTTACCCGTCGCGCGTTGCTGTAAAGACAGACATACATACATTCGTTTTTATATATCAAGATAACAACCAATCACAGCTCAGCTTTCATGTAACCTCAGCAGTATAATATATAACAACCAATCACAGCGCAGCTTTCATGTTACCTCAGCAGTATAATATATAACAACCAATCACAGCTCAGCTTTCATGTAACCTCAGCAGTATAATATATAACAACCAATCACAGCACAGCTTTCATGTTACCTCAGTGGTATAATATTTAACAACCAATCACAGCACAGCTTTCATGTTGCCTCAGCAGTGTAATATATAACAACCAATCACAGCGCAGCTTTCATGTTACCTCAGCAGTATAATATATAACAACCAATCACAGCGCAGCTTTCATGTTACCTCAGTATAATATATAACAACCAATCACAGCACAGCTTTCATGTTACCTCAGCAGTATAAGAAATAGCAACCAATCACAGCACAGCTTTCATATTACCTCAGCAGTATAATATATAACAACCAATCACAGCGCAGCTTTCATGTTACCTCAGTATAATATATAGCAACCAATCACAGCGCAGCTTTCATGTTACCTCAGTATAATATATAACAACCAATCACAGCACAGCTTTCATGTTACCTCAGCATTCTCAATATCCAGCAATTGTCTTGTGAAACGTTCGGCGGATGTATCATTTTGTGGTTGAACACGCATCCCGTTGCTCGTAATGCCTTTCACTTTCGTGCTTGAGATGGAAATCAAACGATCTTTGTCTGGGGGGCATAACTGTCGACGATGCTCGCACGTGCGCCACCTATGGTAGGATAGTTGTACTATGCCAGTAATCTTCCCAGGAGTGTACTCAACAACTTCCCAAAGTTTCATGGCGATCGGATGAATTGTGTAGTAGTGCATAAAGGACAGACAGACAGACAGACAATTTTCTATATATATATAAAGCTGAAAGCCCTCACTGACTCGCCAAAAGTTCTCCAACTTCCCGGTATCGTAGAAACATGAATTTTGGCACAAGCATAGATTATCTCCAAAATAGGAAAAGTAATTGGGTCCCAACTCGATTATTCAATTCTAGCACAAAAGAATTGGCGTCGAAATTTAACGTACATAATCTAAATCTCTCACTTCCCAATGTCATAGAAACTTAAAATTTGGCACGAGCATTGATTATGACATAAATAGGAAAAGCTAATGGGTCCCAACTCGATTATTCAATTCTATGCGCAAAAGAATTAGCGTCCAAATTTTACGTACGGAATGTAATTTCTTCCCTTTCCGTTGTCATAGAAACAGGAAATTTGGCACGAGCATTGATTATGTCATAAATAGGAAAAGCTAACGGGTCCCAACTCCATTATTTAATTCTATGCACAAAAGAATTAGCGTCCAAATTTTACGTGCGGAATGTAATTTTTTCACTTTCCGGTGTCATAGAAACGGGAAATTTGGCACGAGCATTGATTATGTCATAAATAGGAAAAGGTAATGGGCCCTAACTCCATTATTCAATTCTAGCGCAAAAGAATTGGCGTCGAAATTTTACGTGCGGAAGGTAATTTTTTCACTTTCCGGTGTCATAGAAACAGGAAATTTGGCAGGAGCATTGATTATGTCATAAATAGGAAAAGCTAATGGGTCCCAACTCGATTATTCAATTCTATGCGCAAAAGAATGTGTCCAAATTTTATGTACGTAGTCTAATTCTCTCATTTCCTGATGTCATTTTATATAAAGGAAGCGTCGCATGGTTACCTCCACGTGGTGTTTCCTGGGTAACGCAGAGAACTATGCAAAATGGTGAACATATTTTTTTTCCTCAGTATCTCTAAAGTAACCACGACTTCGTAAGATTTTCCGTGTGAACACCAGATAAACACCAGTACCAAATTAACTCGGGCGAAGCCGGGTATATCAGCTAGTATATATATATAGATAACATCAGGAAGTGAGAGAATTAGATTCCGTACGGAAAATTTGGACGCTAATACTTTTGCGCTTAGAATTTAATAATCGAGTTTGAACCCATTAGCTTTTCCTATTTATGACCAGAGATGAGCGAACGTACTCGTTTCGAGTAATTACTCGATTGAGCACCGCGATTTTCGAGTACTTCCGTACTCGGGTGAAAAGCAGTGGGGAACAGGGGGGAGCCCTCTCTCTCTCCCTTCCCCCCCCCCCCCACTCCCCACTGCAAACCCCCACTGACCCACGGCTCCCCCGAATCTTTTCGCCCGAGTACGGAAGTACTCGACAATCGCGGCGTTCGGGCGAAAAAGGGGCGTGGCCGAGTATGCGCGCTCATCTCTATTTATGACATAATGAATGCTCGTGCCAAATTTCAAGTTTCTATGACATTGGGAATTGAGAGAATTAGATTCCGTACGTAAAATTTGGACGCTAATTCTTTTGCGCTTAAAATTAATTAATTAAGTTGGGACCCATTAACTTTTCCTATTTATAACATAATCAATGCTCGTGCCAAATTTCATGTTTCTACGACATCGGGAAGTGAGAGAATTAGTGGCAATGATGGAAATCGAGTGATCTACGTTGGGGGGGGGTGGCGTAACTGTCGACGACGCTCGCACGCACGCCATTTATCGTAGCATAAATGTACTATGCCTATAATCTTCCCAGGAGTGTACTCAACAACTTCCCAAAGTTTCATGGCGATCGGATGAATGGTGTAGTAGCGCATAAAGGACAAACAGACACACACAGACATACATTCAATTTTATAAATATATAGATGTTTCAATGATACACTGCTTATGTCGCTCTATCATATAATGATGTATGACTTGTATAACTCCATGACTCCGCTACAGATCAATCACACTGGACACCTAAAGAATAACTTAACCCGCTGTATTCCATATTGCCGCTGATTGGCTGGAACTTTCACTTGTGTGGGTCTCTGGGAGATGTAGTTTATATCAGTGTTCTGAAAAGACACTTTGTGTCCACTAAAACTACAACTTCCAGAGATCCACACAAGTGAAAGTTTGGAGCCGTTCCAGCCGATCAGCGGCATTATGGAATACAGCGAGTTAGGTTGTGCTGTAGGTTATCCAGTGTTATGAAGTGTGATTGATCTGAAGCAGAGTCATGGAGTTATAAAAGTCATACATTATATGATAGAGGCACGCAGGCTGCACACAACTCCCACTACATGAAAGTGATTCATATGGAAATAATTGCCTCCGTTTTCATCGGTTTGGATTTCACCGATTGCTTTCAGACGGATTATCGATAAAAAAAAAAAAAAAATCAACAAAGCAAACACAGAACGCCCGCTACCACCCCATTTATGTTCGACCGCCCCCTTGAGAAGTAAAAACACCCACCAAGCGGCAGTAACACCCATGTTGAGAACCACTGCTCTAGACTATTGGAGACCCATGAACAAGGCCAGGCCCCAAAGAAGGCTGTAAACGGAGATGTGAACAGAACCCTCACTGTCTGAAATTCATACATTATACAACTTTAATATGAGGTCGTCTATAGTCTGGGTACAGAAATGTTTCAGGGGTTCACCTATACTCTTGGTACACAAATGTTTCAGGAGGTCACCTATACTCTGGGTACAGAAATGTTTCAGGGGTTCGCCTATACTCTGGGTACACAAATGTTTCAGGGGTTCGCCTATACTCTTGGTACACAAATGTTTCAGTGGTTCGCCTATACTCTGGGTACACAAATGTTTCAGGGGTTCGCCTATACTCTGGGTACACAAATGTTTCAGGGGTTCGCCTATACTCTTGGTACACAAATGTTTCAGGGGTTCGCCTATACTCTTGGTACAGAAATGTTACAGGGGTTCGCCTATACTCTTGGTACAGAAATGTTACAGGGGTTCGCCTATAGCCTTGGTACACAAATGTTTCAGGAGGTCACCTATACTCTTGGTATACAAATGTTTCAGGGGTTCGCCTATACTCTGGGTACACAAATGTTTCAGGAGGTCACCTATACTCTTGGTATACAAATGTTTGAGGGGTTCGCCTATATTCTTGGTACACAAATGTTTGAGGGGTTCGTCTATACTCTTGGTACACAAATGTTTCAGGGGTTCGCCTATACTCTTGGTACACAAATGTTTCAGGGGTTCGCCTATACTCTTGGTACACAAATGTTTCAGGGGTTCGCCTATACTCTTGCTACACAGATGTTTCAGGAGGTCACCTATACTCTTGATACACAAATGTTACAGGGGTCTGCCTATACTCTTGGTACACAAATGTTACAGGGGTTCGCCTATACTCTGGGTACAGAAATGTTTCAGGGGTTCACCTATACTCTTGATACACAAATGTTACAGGGGTTCGCCTATACTCTTGGTACAGAAATGTTACAGGGGTTCGCCTATACTCTTGGTATACAAATGTTTCAGGGGTTCGCCTATACTCTGGGTACACAAATGTTTCAGGAGGTCACCTATACTCTTGGTATACAAATGTTTCAGGGGTTCGCCTATACTCTGGGTACACAAATGTTTCAGGAGGTCACCTATACTCTTGGTATACAAATGTTTGAGGGGTTCGCCTATATTCTTGGTACACAAATGTTTGAGGGGTTCGTCTATACTCTTGGTACACAAATGTTTCAGGGGTTCGCCTATACTCTTGCTACACAGATGTTTCAGGAGGTCACCTATACTCTTGATACACAAATGTTACAGGGGTCTGCCTATACTCTTGGTACACAAATGTTACAGGGGTTCGCCTATACTCTGGGTACAGAAATGTTTCAGGGGTTCACCTATACTCTTGATACACAAATGTTACAGGGGTTCGCCTATACTCTTGGTACAGAAATGTTTCAGGGGTTCGCCTATACTCTTGGTACAGAAATGTTTTAGGGGTTCGCCTATACTCTTGGTACAGAAATGTTTCAGGGGTTCGCTTATACTCTTGGTACAGAAATGTTTCAGGGGGTCGCTTATACATTGATAACAGTGAGAACATCGCGATCTCCTGACGCTGCTGTGACAACAGCGGCAGGGGGTTCCTTCATCCCCGCAAGGGGTCTGCTCATCACTGAACATTGTGACAGCAGCCGCAGGGCATTCAGTAGTGAGGGGACTCCCCGCGGGGATGAAGGAATCCCCTGCTGCAGCTGTCACAGCTACAGCAGGGGAATCGCAATCTTCTCCCATTGCTTTCAATAGGGCCAGCGCTGCTGCCCCATTGAAAGCAATGGCATGAAGGGATTCCCCGCAGTTATACAAGGCTGTTTTCACATGAAAACGCCTCACATCCAGGAGTTTTTAGAAGGTTTGCGAGAGCAATATGGGTCCGTGAATCACAGCCCGATATTGCTCTCGCCAGTGTGCAGGAGCGATTATGTTGTAGGCATTATATGTCACTCCAATTTACTGTTGCCAAAGCAGCATAATCCTGAGTAGACTGATCATTATTAGGTGATTTACTCGGTCTTGTGTGTTTGCATGGTCTGAGGATATATACAGATCTCTATACATGCACTATACATAGAGATAGAGGGCGTTCGGTACCACAAAAAGTCTGGGGTTTTGAGCATTAGGGATTGTACTTTGCCATAAAATGCCCCTGTGTGGCACCATACCAAAGAAACAGTCTCCCTATACAGTAATGCCTCTAGGGTAAATACCTCTGTAATGAACTGTCCAGTGGAACATGCCATTGTGGTGTCTTGTGAGGGAACGCCGACAGTTGCAATACACCTGCTTGGGATGCTGCAGGGAAAAGGCTAACTACCCAAGCATACGGCTGGAGTTGGGAGGGTGTAGTGCGTGGACCGGTCACGGTGGCACTTACCAACTCCTGGAGTTACCGCAGCAAAGGATAGGGTCAGTAGTCCTCAGGATAAGGGTGGTAGTAGTTGTCAGTTCGTGATGCCACCCTTCCACACACGGCAGATCAATAAACCCTGGACAAGTGTGTGGCACCTTGGGTCTTCAGGAACGGTTGAGGCCCGGTCAAACTTTACTTGAATAACTTTGCATACAGGTAATTACAGGTACATTGATGGCAGTAGTTACAGGCAGAAGCTCAGAGGTTTGGAGGCAAGAAATACACAGGAACAATACGGCCCTATAGTCCACGTTATCTATATGTCACCGGTCCTGGACACAATATATACTCCTGAGGAGGCAAAAAGACAAGATCCTATCCACATACTCTCTGGCAAGACAACATTACTCAGAAGAAGACTTAGTTTAAATACACCCTGCACATTCTCCGCGTGGTGTTAAAATCACGGTCTTCTATGTGATGGTCCCATTGGCAGACGGCCACATAAGAAAAATCACTGCCGCAATGTGAACGGGTACCTGGTACAATGGGTCTCTTTATACAGAATTATTTGGGGGAATTGCTCTCTCTCTCTGTAATGGATTTTTAGTGACTCACTCGTTCTCTCATGCGTTTTACATGCGGTAGGGATGTCTCTACATCTCCTCCATATTAGACGCTGGAAACCCAGAGATGTCTCCCTGTGCCCCTGCGGTTTCTCCAAAGGATCGGAGAAGAGGGAAGATCCTCAGCGCCTACAAGGGAGCCTCTCCTTCTCCATTTTCAATGCAGGGAAGCTGAGTGTGCCTCCCAGCATTATTGTGGGTCTACCAACAGCATGGGCAGGTGGAAGATCATCAACAACTTTTCCCGCTCTCAGACACTCCCATTTATAACCTCATTTGTACCACATGACACAGTAGGAAAGATGCATTCAGCAGCAGACAGAGCTGAGAGGCAATGATTTTAAGGGGGTTAACCCTTTAGACGCTGCAGCTGTGCAACATACATACAGAAAATAGACATGATAGTTTTGCACAGTGTATCCACATAAGACAATTATGGAGGGATCCAGAATGTTGTTCTGGGACACTACACCATCATTTTTTTCTGTCTGATTTCCATGAAATCTGACGCATTCGGAGGTAGAGTTGGGTCCTATAGAAGTCTATGAGGTTGTTTGAGGCTGTAATACACTTGCATACACTGCATACGTATTCACACACAAGCAATTGTCTGACTTTCCTGATATCCTTTTCTATTTTACTTTTTTGTGTTAAAGTCTCTGTCCAAGTGAAATTAATAATTAATATGTTTTTCATAGGAGACCTGCAGGTCTGAGGATTAGAGGACAAAGGGGATGTATGTTTTATTCATTGTCATAATCGCTAAAATACATTTAAAAAAGCACTATTGACTGAGACACAGCCACAAATAAATACTACGTGACCTTAAAGCCACCGTCTCACAATGTTGTGCAAATTCTGCAGCAGTTACAGCTCAAGCCGTGTGCAGGAGGAAGCAAGAATCAGCTTCACATGCAGCGGAACATTTCCACAGCGGTGCTTTTGAAAAACACTGCCCATTCTAAATCCTCAGCATGACTATTTATGCTTGAAATACAAGGGTTAAAAACCACAGTTGATCAGCAACAAGAAACGTGGCCAAGTGTTCACCATTTAGCAGTGGTCTTTGTCTTGTAGCTCTCCTGTTGTTTCCAAACTGTAATTCTTAAGATGCATGGAAAGGCTGTAATGGCATACGGTGTGCAGTAGTTTGACACAGGTTATAAACCACTGCACTATAGGAATACAGTTGCATTGGAAAGTCTGCAGACCCTTTAATTTTTTTTACATTTTGTTATCTTGTGGCCTTGTGCAAATTAAAAAAATGTTCCAGTCTTTACCCATCATTCTGCACTCAATACCCCATAATGACAGTGACAATAGGATGCTAGAAATTTTGTAATTTTTTTTTTAATGAAAAACTAACATTTTGCAATGGAAAGGCAAAATTATACATGATGAATATATAATAATAATATATAATGAATTATATTAAGAACCTTGCTATTAGAAGGGGGAAGAAACAACAAAGACAAAAACATTCAAAAGGAAAGTAGAGGAACCAAGAGACCCCGATCACAAACTAATATGTTTCCAAACAAATGCCCAGAGCATGGGAAACAAAGCAGGAGAATTGGAGCTCCTAATACAGGAAGAGAAATATGATGTCATAGGCATCACGGGAACTTGGTGGAGTGATGTACATGATTGGGATACAAGGCTTGAAGGGCACAACTTATTTAAAAAGCCCCTTTTAGAAGGGACATATGTCAGACAAATGATGCCCGATGCTCATCCCCGCACATGCTAGTATTATTAGTTCACAATGGGGCATCTGGAGGAGAATTTTCTCTTAAAGGGGTTCTGCCACTAAAAAAAAAATAAAAATTTACTCACCTTGCCTGGCCAGGACCGATCCCCAGGCATGTCCCTTCCAGCCGGCATCTTCTTCTGTGGCTTGTAGAAGCAGAGCAGAAGTGGTCAAAATAACCGCTTCCTGCTCTGCTCTGTCCGTCAGCCACTTATGAGGGGAACGGACGGGCCGCCCACAGCAAGCACGTCACAAGCAGTGCTTGCTGTGGGCGGCCCGTCCGTCCTGGCTGAACTCCGAGATTCTGCGCGTGTGCAGTGGAGACGCGGCCCGTCCTGACTCCTGTCAGAGGGCACCTCTCCACTGCGCATGCGTGCGATCCCGCAGTGGCGCGGCTCGTGGAGGAAGAAGCAGAAGAACAGCACCTGCCGGGAGATGACCCCCCACCCCCCACCAATGTCAACAACAACAGGAGACAAGGTAAGTATCATGTTTTTATGCTTTAAGAGCCATTAAATTGTGGGTTCCCTGTGTCCATTAGGCAGACCAGGGAACAATGGCTGGTAAAGCATAAAAACATTATACATGTCAGAACCCCTTTAACTCAGCCCCGCCCCTCTCCATTGACTTAACATAGTGCCCGTTCAGTGCTGACCAGCTGCTATTTAAACTGAGCAATCAGCTCATCGGCCAGTGCCATATGCAGCAGAAACCATGAACGATAAGCTGATTGCTCATCGTTCAGTGTAAATAGTGGAGGTCCAGTTCTGAACGGCTGCTATGTTAAAGCAATATAGAGGAGGAGGGGGAAGACCAAGGAGAGAAATCTCCTGCAGCCGCCCTGCTGGCTGCTCTGTGAGTGAGCCAGCAATAATAGCTCCTGTGTGACAGCACAGGAGCAAGGACACAAGGCCCAACATTCATCTCATCTAAATGGACCCTAAGAAACAGACCTAATAAAGGGGAGGAGGTGTTGTGTTGTATGTTAGGAGAACATTCATCTCCACAGAGATTCAAGCTTCAGAGCTGGGAGTTCTGTAGAAACTGTTTGGGTAAGAAAACAAGGAGAGAACAACAGAAAGGACACCATTGTAGGCATTTACTATAGGCCGCCTGGACAAGCAGAAGATATGGAGGAACTCTTTCTACATCAGATGGCCAAGCTCTCAAAGAAGCCGAACATAGTGATCATGGGAGATTTTACCCATCCTGACATTTGTTGGGAATCTCTCTCAGGCAAACTGTTACAAAAATATGGCAAACATTGACATCAACAAGAGGCAAAGTGGGACATGAACAAATATTTTCTGGTCTGTCATACATGTGTCTTCTGTAACATCAAACTGAGACATGAACACTCAGCAGAGTCTTACCAGCACATGAACTGCAGAATGGCAAACTGGACCCAATACTTACTGGCAGGTGAACTCAGACTCAACCGCAGAACTGCGGGCTGGACTCAGAAACAGTGGACATAACTGAGCAGCAGACTTAAAAGCCAGATCGAACAGCAGAACTGTGAAACGGACTTCATACTTGCGGACAGACGTAAAGTGACTGGCAAACACTCAAAACACTCACCTGCATACATAGCCAGATGGAATAACTATAGAATGTATGAGGTATTAGTTCAGATTTTTGCGAAGATACTTAAGCCCGCGAGTCTGACTTCATGGGTCCTTGTCTAGAGGGTCCCTACATTAACGTGGCAACTAACCCCAGGAAACCTGCCTGCTCAAATTTGTAAAGTATCCAGCAGCACACACTTAATCCCAACAAAAAGTGGGGGGGAAAGTTTAAATCACGGATATATGCATAGCCACCTACGAGGTTGTGAACTGTCAACCCCAGAGATTATTCAGAAGTATAATAAACTGTGGCAGCATAAATGGTACAAAGCAGTCTTTATATTAGAAGAGCCTTTATTCTTTCATACTTTGACGTGTAGGCAATGTTTTGACCGTATAGGTCTTTTTCAAGCCTAAAGACAATGCCAGACAATACACATGAAATAAATATGTATACACACACACCATGAAAACATGTGACAAACAACAATAGTTAAAATACATCTAACAGAAGGTATAGTACATACCGCTATCTGATGAAACAGAGCAGTAGGTCCATGCTCCGGATGCCCACCATGACCACATATCCCCATATATAGTAATTACAGGCAGAGTAATAGCCATAGGAACTCCCCTCATTAGCACTGCTTCCGGCGTCTAAACGTCACTACTGGTATACCTAAGTACCTAGGGACCTACCTCGGCCTACATGATAAAGGACCCACAACAAGTCACGGTTCATACTACATGCACCGAGAGCCGTAGACACGTAGGAGCATGACACTGTTCACACTGAACATCCTGAACACTGTACAAACACCTTATGTCCTGTCACATGCACAGAAGATACAGAACACTGCACAACATAAAGGAACATAACACAGTTCACACTTCACATACTGAAGCCTGCACAGACAAGCTGGCATACAAGACTACTCACACTACAGGAGGGAAACCAGCGGACACTGACAAAGGAGCAACAAACCTGTGAGATCGGCTGACTTAAGCAAACCATACTCAGCCAGCTCAATCGACACCACCTGTAAGGCTGTGCTGCTGAAAACCTATGTAGTACCACAAATCCAAGCAGCAACCCTAACACAAAAGAAATGGGTCCAACAAATCTTATCTGATCCAAAATCAATAAAAAAGGATTTGAGGGGGATGTCAAAAGCAAAAGATGCTATAAGATGTTTACAGGATGAAAATAGTGAATTGGTTAAAAATGATGTTGAGAAGGAAGAACTTTTAAATTCCTATTTTGTATCTGTTTTCTCTCAGAAAGTAGATGGAACATCAGCTGATCTTCCCTGTGCTACTGTGGGAATAAAAGAATGCAGGCTATCTGTGAGCAGAGAGATGGTGAGGGAACTTAAATGCATTCAAGTCTCATGGTCCAGATGCATTACATCCTAGGATAATCTATATATACTAAGAGACAGTGACTGGCAAAGTGCTGGAGGGCAGATATGTCTCTCCTAGGATGCTCTCTTATGTGGCGTTAGGGAGCACTTGGGCAGATACGTGTCACCTAGCAGCCTGGGCTTGGTGGAGGAAGCCAGCATTTGGGTGTCAGTAACACTAAGTTACCGACACGTTGTAGTATGTAAGTGGCTCCAAGCCGCATAGTCCGGGCCAGCTTTTCCCGGAGTGGTCAAAGCGAAGGGTGGGATGGCCGCTCCCACGGAGCAGCCAGGTCTGGGAGAGAGTGTGGTGAGACCTCTGCAGGTCTGTGGACCAGACTGGCTGTGCGCAGCAAGCAGTGGTTTTGACAGTGAGTAGTCAGGACCAATCTATGTATAGTGAGTGCTCAGATGAGCAGGATTTACTTTCTGTTGGCCTGGAGTTAAGGCCTGTTTGTCTTTATGTTTGCTGAAATAAACCCAGGCGAAGCCAGGACTACGAACTTTACCCTTGTGTCACTGTCTCTGGCTGTGGGTGCCCAGGCTGCTACCTTATCCTGACGCTAATCCCTCACAATATATAAATGAATGTCTGTCTGTCCTTTATGCATTCCTACACCATTCATCCAATCGCCATGAAACTTGCTGAGTACACTGCTGGGAAGCTTCCTGGCATAGTACAACTATCCTACGATAGGTGGGGCCCGTGCGAGCGTCGTCCACAGTTATGGACCCCCCAGATGTAGATTGATCAAACGATTTCCATCTCAAGCACAAAAGAAGAAGGCATTACGAGCTTCAGAAACAGACGAGCAACAGGAGGCGTGTTCAACTACAAAATGATGCATCCGCCGAACGTATCACAAGACAATTGCGCTTGCTATTCCTCATACTGCTGAGGTAACATGAAAGCTGCACTGTGATTGGTTGTTATATATTATACTGAGGAAACATGAAAGCTGCGCTGTGATTGGTTGTTATATATTATACTGCTGATGTAACATGAAAGCTGTGCTGTGATTGGTTGTTATATATTATACTGAGGTAACATGAAAGCTGTGCTGTGATTGGTTGTTATATATTATACTGAGGTAACATGAAAGCTGCGCTGTGATTGGTTGTTATATATTATACTGCTGAGGTAAAATGAAAGCTGTGCTGTGATTGGTTGTTATATATTATACTGATGTAACATGAAAGCTGTGCTGTGATTGGTTGTTATATATTATACTGAGGTAACATGAAAGCTGCGCTGTGATTGGTTGTTATATATTATACTGAGGTAACATGAAAGCTGCGCTGTGATTGGTTGTTATATATTATACTGCTGAGGTAACATGAAAGCTGTGCTGTGATTGGTTGTTATATATTATACTGAGGTAACATGAAAGCTGCGCTGTGATTGGTTGTTATATATTATACTGAGGTAACATGAAAGCTGCGCTGTGATTGGTTGTTATATATTATACTGCTGAGGGAACATGAAAGCTGCGCTGTGATTGGTTGTTATATATTATACTGCTGAGGGAACATGAAAGCTGTGCTGTGATTGGTTGTTATATATTATACCACTGAGGTAACATGAAAGCTGCTCTGTGATTGGTTGTTCTATATTATACTGCTGAGGTAACATGAAAGCTGCGCTGTGATTGGTTGTTATATATTATACTGCTGAGGTAACTTGAAAGCTGCACTGTGATTGGTTGTTATATATTATACCGCTGAGGTAAAATGAAAGCTGTGCTGTGATTGGTTGTTATATATTATACTGAGGTAACTTGAAAGCTGTGCTGTGATTGGTTGTTATGTATTATACTGCTGAGGTAACATGAAAGCTGCGCTGTGATTGGTTGTTATATATTATACTGAGGTAACTTGAAAGCTGTGCTGTGATTGGTTGTTATGTATTATACTGAGGTAACATAAAAGCTGCCCTGTGATTGGTTGTTACATATTATACTGCTGAGGTAACATGAAAGCTGCGCTGTGATTGGTTGTTATATATTATACTGCTGACGTAACATGAAAGCTGCGCTGTGATTGGTTGTTATATATTATACCGAGGTAACATAAAAGCTGCCCTGTGATTGGTTGTTACATATTATACTGCTGAGGTAACATGAAAGCTGCGCTGTGATTGGTTGTTATATATTATACTGCTGAGGTAACATAAAAGCTGTGATGTGATTGGTTGCTATATATTATACTACTGAGGTTACATGAAAGGTGCGCTGTGATTGGTTGTTATATATTATACTGCTGAGGTAACATGAAAGCTGCGCTGTGATTGGTTGTTATATATTATACTGCTGAGGTAACATGAAAGCTGCGCTGTGATTGGTTGTTATATATTATACTGCTGAGGTAACATGAAAGCTGCGCTGTGATTGGTTGTTATATATTATACTGAGGTTACATGAAAGCTGCGCTGTGATTGGTTGTTATATATTATACTGCTGAGGTAACATGAAAGCTGCGCTGTGATTGGTTGTTATATATTATACTGAGGTAACATGAAAGCTGCGCTGTGATTGGTTGCTATATATTATACTGCTCAGGCCACATGAAAGCTGCGCTGTGGTTGGTTGCTCTTTCTTATACTGCTGAGGTAACATGAAAGCTATCTTATGATTGGTTGCTACTTCTTATACTAATGAGGTAAGTGGTTGCTATTTCTTATACTGCTGAGGTAACATGAAAACTGCGCTGTGATTGGTTGCTATTTCTTTTTCTGCTGCGGTAACATGAAAGCTGCGCTGTGATTGGTTGCTATTTCTTATACTGCTGAGGCAACATGAAAGCTGCGCTGTGATTGGTTGTTATATATTATACCGCTGAGGTACCATGAAAGTTCCGCTGTGATTGGTTGCTATATATTATACTGCTGAGGTAACATGAAAGCTGCACTGTGATTGGTTGTTATATATTATACTGCTGAGGTAACATGAAAGCTGTGCTGCGATTGGTTGTTATATAATATACTGAGGTAACATGAAAGCTGTGCTGTGATTGGTTGTTATATATTATACTGAGGTAACATGAAAGCTGTGCTGTGATTGGTTGTTATATATTATACTGCTGAGGTAACATGAAAGCTGCACTGTGATTGGTTGTTATATATTATACTGCTGAGGTAACATGAAAGCTGCGCTGTGATTGGTTGTTATATATTATACTGCTGAGGTAACATGAAAGCTGCGCTGTGATTGGTTGTTATATATTATACTGAGGCAGCATGAAAGCTGTGTTTCGATTGGGGGTTATATATTATACTGCTGAGGTAACATGAAAGCTGCGCTGTGATTGGTTGTTATATATTATACTGAGGTAACATGAAAGCTGTGCTGTGATTGGTTGCTATATATTATACTGAGGTAACATGAAAGCTGCGCTGTGATTGGTTGTTATATATTCTACTGCTGAGGTAACATGAAAGCTGTGCTGTGATTGGTTGTTATATATTATACTGAGGTAACATGAAAGCTGTACTGTGATTGGTTGTTATATATTATACTGCTGAGGTAACATGAAAGCTGCGCTGTGATTGGCTGCTACTTATACTGCTGAGGTAACATGAAAGCTGCACTGTGATTGGTTGTTATATAGTATACTGAGGTTACATGACAGCTGGGCTGTGATTGGTTGTTATATATTATACTGCTGAGGTAACATGAAAGCTGCGCTGTGATTGGTTGTTATATATTATACTGAGGTAACATGAAAGCTGTGTTGTGATTGGTTGTTATATATTATACTGAGGTAACATGAAAGCTGCGCTGTGATTGGTTGTTATATATTATACTGAGGTAACATGAAAGCTGCGCTGTGATTGGTTGTTATATATTATACTGCTGAGGTAACATGAAAGCTGCGCTGTGATTGGCTGCTACTTATACTGCTGAGGTAACATGAAAGCTGTGCTGTGATTGGTTGCTATTGTTACGGTATTCTACCCCTGATATGCCAGCCCTGGTGCCCTAGATCTCACGCACAACCCCTGTCCCTGCCTACTTGCCTCCACTCCTAGCTAAGCCTAGGTGGCCAACTGGGCGGCGGTCCCTACTCTCACTAGGGACGAAAGGTTTCAACTATGACTTATAAAAAACCCTGTGAACCCTCCATGTAGCTGGCAAATCAAGTTCATAAGCAAGCAGCTTTACTACACACGTGATGACAAAGGGACCCACATAATGCGGCGCCAGTTTCAAAGACGGAACCTTCAATTTGAGATTTCTAGAAGACAAATATACCTTCTGTCCTATCCTGTAAGGTTCAGATACAGATAGACTCATCCCACTACGCAACTGCATACGGGGCCCCCGTCGCTTCCAGGTTCTTCTGTACTTCTTTCCATATGCCCTGCAGCACATCTGTGGCGACATCAGCTGCAGGCACCGGTAACCGTCTCAGAGGCCCCTCCAGATGGCGCTGACGACTCTTACAGCGTGCACAGACAGAGCATCCCTTAACAAAGTCGCGGATCTCCTGAGACATGCCTGGCCACCAGTAGTGTCTAGTACAAAGATCCAGAGTCCCCTGAACCCCCGGATGACCTCCGAGAACAGATGAGTGAGACTCTTCAATGACTACGACGCAAGGTCTCTGGCACAAACCATCTGCCCCCCCGGCACCCCCGAGGGAGCGTCCTGCTGACAATTTTGTAGATGAGGAACAAGATCAGATTCTACAGCTGCGACCACCACCCCAGGTGCCCAGATATTCTCGGGAGCCACTGTCTCACTTTCCGGAAAACTGAAACTCTGTGAGAGGGCGTCTGCCTTCACGTTCTGCTCCCCTGGAATATATGTAACTACGAGGTTAAACCTGGCGAAAAACCACGCCCACTCGACCTGACGAGCTGTAATTCTCTTAGCATTGGCGAGATATACCAAGTTTTTATGCTCAGTATACACGGTAATGGGATGCCTAGCCCCCTCAAGATGGTGACGCCACTCTTCAAGAGACCACTTTAATCGCCAATAACTCACGATTACCCACGTCGTAGTTACGTTCCGGCGAACTGAACTTCCGCGAGAAGAACGCACATGGACTATACCCAGATCTCCTGCTGACTTCCTGAGACAAAACAGCCCCTTCCTCCACCTCAGATGCATTGACCGTAATGAAGAGCGGTCACCTCGCGTCAGGCTGTACTAGCACCGGGGCAGCAGTAAACGACTAAAAGCCTCTAGGGCCTCTGGCGACCATCTTACCAATTTGGTAACCTTCTTGGTAAGTTCGGTCAGGGGTTGAGCAATAACAGAATAATTCTTAATGAATTTACGGTAAACTTTTGCAAAGCCTAAAAACCACTGGAGAGCTTTCAGGTTGTCTGGTCTGAACCATTGGGAGATTGCTGCCACTTTATCAGACTCCATTTGAATCTCCGTGGGTGAAATCACATAACCAAGGAAAGATACTTGCTTAGTACCAAAAGTGCATTTCTCCAACTTGACAAAAAGTTGGTATGCAAACAGGTCAGAACCAGCCTCAGGTGCCGCACATGTGAGTCCCAGTCTGGGGAATACACCAGAATGTCATCGAGATATATGACCAAAAATACCCCCAGGAAGTCGTGGAAGACCGCGTTCATAAACCCCTGGAACACAGCGGGGGCATTACAAAGTCCGAAGGGCATGACTAGACATTCAAAATGTCCGAACGAGGTGTTGAATGTGGTCTTCCACTCATATCCTTTTCAGATGTGATTTAAATTGTAAGCCCCCCTTAAGTCCAATTTGGAAAACCAGTGGGCCCCTAACACCTGATTTAATAAATCGGGAATCAGGGGCAAGGAGTACTGGTTCTTTATTGTAATTTTATTCAAAGCCCCAAAAATCCACACAAGGCCTCAATGTCCCATCCTTCTTCTCTACAAAGAAGAGACCTGCCCCGGCCGGGGACCTGGACGGTCTGATATGTTGTTTGGCCAGAGACTCTGAGATATAGGACTGAATGGCTTCATGCTCAAGCCAAGACAAATTGAAAATGGCTCCCTTAGGGATGGGACTGTCGGGGATCAAATCAATACCACAGTCCCACTCCCTATGGGGAGGCAAAGTCTCAGACAGTTTCTTGGAAAATACATCATGAAAATCAGATAAATACTCAGGAATAAGTATGGTATCTGCGGAACACACGGATATAGTAGCTAAGTGACTATGGCAGGACAACCCCCAATGTGTCAATTCCCGAGTGGACCAATCAAATCAGGGATTGTGCAGTGCCAACCAGGGCATACCAATCACTACATCAACAGACATCCTTTCCATTACCAAGAACGACAGATTCTCTGAATGGAGAACACCCACCGAGAACTGTAACATGGGAGTCCTCCATTGGACAACACCTGCAGACAGAGGGGCAGAATCAATACTAGTGAAGCGTATGGGAATCTTTAACGCCGAGAATTCAGTCATCAGAGGTCTGACAAAACTTAAACTAATCAAATTGGCGGCAGCACCCGAAAAACCTGGCGGATAATAGCAAAATATAGCAGACAAGATGACAGGAGCAGGAGACCAACAGAGGCAGACTAGCTAGCACACTGAGAGAAACCAATAACTGGCAGGGATTGCAAGTCTCTGCCCGCCCTTTAAACAAAAGCCTCCGCCCAGGGGCGGAGAGAAGGAGACAGCCAACTCCCAACAGAACACAACAAAAGGGAGCTTGTGCACGTCAGCAGCACTCACAGGTTCACGCGCGCATGGTGCCAGGTGCCACCAGCACCACTCCGCCCACACTGGCCAGGCATCACGCCCCCAGCAGCCAGACAACAAGCCGGGGGATGCGTTCCAACCACAGGTCCCCGCACGCGGTGGCCCCAGGAGGACCAGCAACCGCCGCATGGTAACAGCTATTTCTTATACTGCTGAGGTGAGATTGGTTGCTATATATTGTACCGCTGAGGTAACATGAAAGCTGCGCTGTGACTGGTTGCTATATATTATACTGCTGAGGTAACATGAAAGCTGCGCTGTGATTGCTTGCTATTTCTTATACTGCTGAGGTAACATGAAAGCTGAGCTGTGATTGGCTGCTATTTTTTTTGTACTGCTGAGGTAACATGAAAGCTGCGTTGTGATTGGTTGCTACTTATACTAATGAGGTGACATGAAAGTTGTGCTTTGATTGGTTGCTATTTCTTATACTGCTAAGTTAACATAAAAGCTGCGCTGCGATTGGTTGTTGCCTTCTAAACTGCTGAGGATACATGAAAGCTGCGGTGTGATTGGTTGTTATATATTATACTGCTGAGGGAAAATTAAAGCTGCGCTGTGATTGGTTGCTCTTATACTTCTGAGGTAACATGAAAGCTGTGCTGTTATTGGTTGCTCTTTCTTATACTGCTGAGGTAACTTGAAAGCTGTGCTGTGATTGGTTGTTATTTCTTATACTGCTGAAGTAACCTGAAAGCTGTGCTGTGATTGGTTGCTATTTCTTATACTGCTCAGGTCACATAAAAGCTGCGCTGTGATTGGTTGCAGCAATGTGCGACAGGTTAGCTAGTAAAAAATAAAAAAAATCTTATTATTTGTATAGCACCAACTTATTCCGCAGCGCTTTCATGAAATTTATTTATTACCTGAAGGATAGGATACTGAAGGAAGCAGCAGAGGTAATTACTGAACCACTCACCAGCATCTGTGAAAATGCATGGAGAACAGGAGAAGCCCCAGAAGATTGGAGAAGGACAAATGTTGTCGCTATCTTTAAAAAAGGAAAGTGGGTGGATCCACGAAACTATAGGCCTGTGAGCCTGACTTCTATACCAGGAAAGATCTCTAAACAAATTATTAAACAGCATTTATGCAAGTACTTAGATGAGTAAGGAGTAATTAACCAGAGCCAGTATGGGTTTTTAATAGAGATGAGCGAACACCAAAATGTTCGGGTGTTCGTTATTCGGAACGAACTTCCCGCGATGTTCGAGGGTTCGTTTCGAACAACGAACCCCATTGAAGTCAATGGGCGACCAGAGCATTTTTGTATTTCGCCGATGCTCGCTAAGGTTTTCATGTGTGAAAATCTGGGCAATTCAAGAAAGTGATGGGAATGACACAGAAACGGATAGGGCAGGCGAGGGGCTACATGTTGGGCTGCATCTCAAGTTCACAGGTCCCACTATTAAGCCACAATACCGGCAAGAGTGGGCCCCCCCCCCCTCCCAACAACTTTTACTTCTGAAAAGCCCTCATTAGCATGGCATACCTTTGCTAAGCACCACACTAGCTACAACAAAGCACAATCACTGCCTGGATGACACTCCGCTGCCACTTCTCCTGGGTTACATGCTGCCCAACCGCCCTCCCTCCCCCCCACAGCGCACACCAAACTGTCCCTGCGCAGCCTTCAGCTGCCCTCATGCCACACCACCCTCATGTCTATTTAGAAGTGCGTCTGCCATGAGGAGGAACCGCAGGCACACACTGCAGAGGGTTGGCATGGCTAGGCAGCGGCCCTCTTTAAAAGGGGCGGGGCGATAGCCCACAATGCTGTACAGAAGCAATGAGAAATAGAATCCTGTGCCACCGCCATCAGGAGCTACACACATGGGCATAGCAATGGGGAACCTATGTGCCACACACTATTCATTCTGTCAAGGTGTCTGCATGCCCCAGTTAGACCGGGCTTTTTAATTCATAGACACAGGCAGGTACAACTCCCTATTGTGAAGTCCCTGTCGACCCGCAGCATGGGTGGGTGCCAGGAAGCCACCGGCGGTACATAGAAATATCCCATTGCATTGCCCAACACAGCTGAGGTAGTAATGTCGTGCGTAATACAGGTGGGCTTCGGCCCACACTGCATGCCCCAGTCTGACCGGGGTTCTTTACAAGTGGACACATGTAGGTTACACTCCGTGTGCACCTACAGCATGGGTGGCTCCCTGGAACCCACCGGCGGTACATAAAAATATCCCATTGCATTGCCCAACACAGCTGAGGTAGTAATGTCGTGCTTAATGCAGGTGGGCTTCGGCCCACACTGCATGCCCCAGTCAGACTGGGGTTCTTTAGAAGTGGACACATGTAGTAACAACTCCCTGTGGACCCACTGCCTGGGTGGGTGCCAGGAAGCCACCGGCGGTACATAGAAATATCCCATTGCATTGCCCAACACAGCTGAGGTAGTAATGTCGTGCGTAATACAGGTGGACTTCGGCCCACACTGCATGCCCCAGTCAGACTGGGGTTCTTTAGAAGTGGACACATGTAGGTTACACTCCGTGTGCACCTACAGCATGGGTGGCTCCCTGGAACCCACCGGCGGTACACAAAAATATCCCATTGCATTGCCCAACACAGCTGAGGTAGTAATGTCGTGCGTAATACAGGTGGGCTTCGGCCCACACTGCATGCCCCAGTCTGACCAGGGTTCTTTACAAGTGGACACATGTAGGTTACACTCCGTGTGCACCTACAGCATGGGTGGCTCCCTGGAACCCACCGGCGGTACACAAAAATATCCCATTGCATTGCCCAACACAGCTGAGGTAACGTC
This sequence comes from Eleutherodactylus coqui, assembly GCF_035609145.1. NCBI lineage: Eukaryota > Metazoa > Chordata > Amphibia > Anura > Eleutherodactylidae > Eleutherodactylus > Eleutherodactylus coqui. The sequence continues at coordinate 436,844 of NC_089848.1, read as the reverse complement.
AGCTGTACTGCAGGTGGGCTAAAAATTAATTTGATTACACTGTAGGCGAGGGCCCACAAAAATTGGTGTACCAACAGTACTAATGTACATCCCAAAAATTGGCCATGGCCAGCCAAGAGGGCAGGTGAAACCCATTAATCGCTTTGGTTAATGTGGCTTAAGTGGTAACTAGGCCTGGAGGCAGCCCAGTGTAACGAAAAATTGGTTCAAGTTAAAGTTCCAACGCTTTTAAGCGCATTGAAACTTATAAAAATTGTTCAGAAAAATTATTTGAGTGAGCCTTGTGGGCCTAAGAAAAATTGCCTGTTCAGCGTGATTACGTGAGGTTTCAGGAGGAGGAGCAGGAGGAGGAATATTATACACAGATTGATGAAGCTAAAAGGTCCACGTTTTGGATGGTGAGAGAGAACGATGCTTCCATCCGCGGGTGCAGCCTACGTATTGCTTACGTATCGCTGCTGTCCGCTGGTGGAGAAGAGAAGTCTGGGGAAATCCAGGCTTTGTTCATCTTGATGAGTGTTAGCCTGTCGGCACTGTCGGTTGACAAGCGGCTACGCTTATCTGTGATGATTCCCCCAGCCGCACTAAACACCCTCTCCGACAAGACGCTAGCCGCAGGACAAGCAAGCACCTCCAGGGCATACAGCGCTAGTTCAGGCCACGTGTCCAGCTTCGACACCCAGTAGTTGTAGGGGGCAGAGGCGTCACGGAGGACGGTCGTGCGATCGGCTACGTACTCCCTCACCATCCTTTTGCAGTGCTCCCGCCGACTCAGCCGTGACTGGGGAGCGGTGACACAGTCTTGGTGGGGAGCCATAAAGCTGGCCAGGCCCTTAAAGACTGTTGCACTGCCTGGGATGTACATGCTGCTCGATCTACGCACATCCCCTGCTACCTTGCCCTCGGTACTGCGCCTTCTGCCACTAGCGCTGTCGGCTGGGAATTTTACCATCAGCTTGTCCGCAAGGGTCCTGTGGTATAGCAACACTCTCGAACCCCTTTCCTCTTCGGGAATGAGAGTGGGCAGGTTCTCCTTATAGCGTGGGTCGAGCAATGTGTACACCCAGTAATCCGTAGTGGCCAGAATGCGTGCAACGCGAGGGTCACGAGAAAGGCATCCTAACATGAAGTCAGCCATGTGTGCCAGGGTACCTGTACGCAACACATGGCTGTCTTCACTAGGAAGATCACTTTCAGGATCCTCCTCCTCCTCCTCCTCAGGCCATACACGCTGAAAGGATGACAGGCAAGCAGCATGGGTACCCCCAGCAGTGGGCCAAGCTGTCTCTTCCCCCTCCTCCTCATCCTCCTCATGCTCCTCCTCCTCCTCCTGTACGCGCTGAGAAATAGACAGGAGGGTGCCCTGACTATCCAGCGGCATACTGTCTTCCCCCGCCCCCGTTTCCGAGCGCAAAGCAGCTGCCTTTATGGTTTGCAGGGAATTTCTCAAGATGCATAGCAGAGGAATGGTGACGCTAATGATTGTAGCATCGCCGCTCACCACCTGGGTAGACTCCTCAAAATTACCAAGGACATGGCAGATGTCTGCCAACCAGGCCCACTCTTCTGAAAGGAATTGAGGAGGCTGACTCCCACTACGCCGCCCATGTTGGAGTTGGTATTCGACTATAGCTCTACGTTGTTCATAGAGCCTGGCCAACATGTGGAGCGTAGAGTTCCACCGTGTGGGCACGTCGCACAGCAGTCGGTGCACTGGCAGCTTAAAGTGATGTTGCAGGGTGCGCAGGGTGGCAGCGTCCGTGTGGGACTTGCGAAAATGTGCGCAGAGCCGGCGCGCCTTTACGAGCAGGTCTGACCAGCGTGGGTAGCTTTTCAGAAAGCGCTGAACCACCAAATTAAAGACGTGGGCCAGGCATGGCACGTGCATGAGGCTGCCGAGCTGCAGAGCCGCCACCAGGTTACGGCCGTTGTCACACACGACCATGCCCGGTTGGAGGCTCAGCGGCGCAAGCCAGCGGTCGGTCTGCTGTGTCAGACCCTGCAGCAGTTCGTGGGCCGTGTGCCTCTTATCGCCTAAGCTGAGTAGTTTCAGCACGGCCTGCTGACGCTTGCCCACCGCTGTGCTGCAACGCCGCGCGACACCGACTGCTGGCGACATGCTGCTGCTAACACATCTTGATTGCGAGACAGAGGAGGAGGAGGAGGAGGAGGAGGAGGAGGAGGGTGCTTTAGTGGAGGAAGCATACACCGCCGCAGATACCACCACCGAGCTGGGGCCCGCAATTCTGGGGGTGGGTAGGACATGAGCGGTCCCAGGCTCTGACTCTGTCCCAGCCTCCACTAAATTCACCCAATGTGCCGTCAGGGAGATGTAGTGGCCCTGCCCGCCTGTGCTTGTCCACGTGTCCGTAGTTAAGTGGACCGTGGCAGTAACCGCGTTGGTGAGGGCGCGTACAATGTTGCGGCAGACGTGGTCGTGCAGGGCTGGGACGGCACATCGGGAAAAGTAGTGGCGACTGGGAACTGAGTAGCGCGGGGCCGCCGCCTCCATGATACTTTTGAAGGACTCCGTTTCCACAACCCTATACGGCAGCATCTCAAGGCTGATGAATTTTGCTATGCGGACGGTTAACGTTTGAGCGTGCGGGTGCGTGGCGGCGTACTTGCGCTTGCGCTGCAACAGTTGCGCAAGCGACGGCTGGACGGTGCGCTGAACTACACTGCTGGATGGGGCCGAGGACAGCGGAGGTGAGGGTGTGGGTGCAGGCCAGGAGACGGTAGTGCCTGTGTCCTGAGAGGGGGGTTGCATCTCAGTGGCAGGTTGGGGCACAGGGGGAGAGGCAGGGGTGCAAACCGGAGGCGCTGAACGGCCTTCGTCCCACCTTGTGGGGTGCTTGGCCATCATATGTCTGCGCATGGTGGTGGTGGTGAGGCTGTTGGTGTTGGCTCCCCGGCTGAGCTTTGCGCGACAAAGGTTGCACACCACTGTTCGTCGGTCGTCAGGCGTCTCTGTGAAAAACTGCCAGACCTTAGAGCACCTCGGCCTCTGCAGGGTGGCATGGCGCGAGGGGGCGCTTTGGGAAACACTTGGTGGATTATTCGGTCTGGCCCTGCCTCTACCCCTGGCCACCGCACTGCCTCTTGCAACCTGCCCTGCTGATGCCCTTGACTCCCCCTCTGAAGACCTGTCCTCCTGAGTAAGCGTTGCACACCAGGTGGGGTCAGTCACCTCATCGTCCTGCTGCTCTTCCTCCGAATCCTCTGTGCGCTGCTCCCTCGGACTTACTGCCCTTACTACTACCTCACTGCAAGACAACTGTGTCTGATCGTCATCGTCCTCCTCACCCACAGAAAGTTGTTGAGACAGTTGGCGGAAGTCCCCAGCCTCTTCCCCCGGACCCCGGGAACTTTCGAATGGTTGGGCATCAGTGACGATAAACAATCTAAGCAGGGGCCCGAGAACAGTTCCTGGGAGTGTTCCCGCTCCTGAGCAGGTGTCATTGTAGTGGAGTGAGGAGGCTGGGAGGAAGGAGGAGCAGCAGACAGAGGATTCGGATTTGCAGCAGTGGACGGCGCAGAACTGCGGGTAGACGATAGGTTGCTCGAAGCACTTTCTGCCATCCAGGACAGGACCTGCTCACACTGCTCATTTTCTAATAACCGTCTCCCGCGTGGACCCATTAATTGGGCGATGAATGTGGGGACGCCAGAAACGTGCCTCTCTCCTAATCGCGCAGCAGTCGGCTGCGACACACCTGGATCAGGAGCTCGGCCTGTGCCCACACCCTAACTTGGCCCTCTGCGTCCTCGGCCGCGTCCACGTCCTCTAGGCCTACCCCTACCCCTCAGCATGCTGTATTACCAGTGATTTGATTTCACAGGCAGCTAATAAATTGGCGCAAGACTGCAGGCCAAATATAATTTTTTCCCTTTTTTGAAAACGAAAGGCCCCACTGCCTCTAGTGAATGAATAATCTAAGTTTAATAACTGTGCTGTTTTCCTGCTAATGTGTCACAGAACGTGAGGGTAGCAGAGTTATTAACTGTGGCAGAGCAGGTATTTTTTTTCCCAATTAAGGAAAGCAAATGGCGAAGCCAGGAGTAAAACGTAGCTGGGTGCGTCTGATTTTTACAGGTTGCACACGCAGCCGACACGTGTCCACCGCCCTTAGGACGGACAAAGGCCGGACAAATAGAATTATTTTCCGTTTTTTTGCACCAAAAGGCAGCACTGCGTATATTCTATGAACATGAGAAGTTTAATAACTGTGCTGTTTTCCTGCTAATGTGTCACAGAACGTGAGGGTAGCAGAGTTATTAACTGTGGCAGAGCAGGTATTTTTTTTCCCAATTAAGGAAAGCAAATGGCGAAGCCAGGAGTAAAACGTAGCTGGGTGCGTCTGATTTTTACAGGTTGCACACGCAGCCGACACGTGTCCACCGCCCTTAGGACGGACAGAGGCAGGACAAATAGAATTATTTTCCGTTTTTTTGCACCAAAAGGCAGCACTGCGTATATTCTATGAACATGAGAATTTTAATAACTGTGCTGTTTTCCTGCTAATGTGTCACAGAACGTGAGGGTAGCAGAGTTATTAACTGTGGCAGAGCAGGTATTTTTTTTCCCAATTAAGGAAAGCAAATGGCGAAGCCAGGAGTAAAACGTAGCTGGGTGCGTCTGATTTTTACAGGTTGCACACGCAGCCGACACATGTCCACCGGCGTTAGGACGGACAGAGGCAGGACAAATAGAATTATTTTCACTTGTTTTACAAGCAAAAGGCAGCACTGCGTATATTCAATGAATAATAACTGTGTTGTGGCCCTGCCTATACAATTCTTTCCCTGCAGTATCAATGGAGGGTGGAATGCTCTGCAGAGGCGATTTTGAGAAGCAAAAAAAAATACAGCACAGCTAACAGCAGCCAGCACAGTACTGCACACGGTTAAATATGGCCCTAGAAAGGACCGTTGAGGTTCTTGAAGGCTACACTCACTCCTAACACTCTCCCTGCCTATGCAGCACTTCTGTCGCTAATGCCGGGTGCAACGCTCTGCAGAGCCGATTTTGAGAAAAAAAAAAATTGCCACTGCTAACAGCAGCCAACACACAGCTATCAGTGGCCCTAATAAGGACCTTTGGGGGGTCTTGAAGCCTACACTAACTACCAATTCTTTCCCTACAGCAGCTCCGGTACAAACAGCACTGTCCCTCATCTAACTCACCAGGCATCTGAGGCGAGCCGCGGGAGGGGCCGACTTTTATATTAGGCGAACACCTGATCTCGCCAGCCACTCACTGCAGGGGGGTGGGATAGGGCTGGAACGTCGCAGGGGGAAGTTGTAATGCCTTCCCTGTCTTTCAATTGGCCAGAAAAGCGCGCTAACGTCTCAGGGAAGGAAGTGAAAGTAACCGGAATACCGCGTGGTGTTCGTTACGAATAACGAACATCCCGAACACCCTAATATTCGCACGAATATCAAGCTCGGACGAACCCGTTCGCTCATCTCTAGTTTTTAACAAACAAGTCTTGCCAGACAAATCTAATTTCTTCTATGACAGAATCACTGACTGGGTTGATCAGAGAAATGCGGTGGATATAGTTTATCTTGAGATCCTTATTGAAAAAATGACCAAATCTGGGATTGACAAGGCAACTGTTAGGTGGATTCACAACTGGCTGAGTGATCATACTCAGAGTGGTCATAAATGGCTGCACATCCAAGTGGGAGAATGTATCAAGTGGGGACCACAAGGCTCTGTCCTAGGCCCAGTGATGGCCAACATTGTTATACATGATCTGGAGGAGGAAATTGATGGGAAACTAATCAAATTTGCTGATGACACAAAGCTAGGATGGATAGCTAACACTAGGGAAGAGAGAGTATTCAAAAAAATCAAGAAAAGCTTGAACAGTGGGCAGCGACTAACAGAATGGTATTTAACCCCTTAAGGAACTATCCATCGACATAGATGTATGAGAGCTTGTTTTTTGAGGTACGAGTTGTATTTTTCAGTGATACTATAAAATGTACCATATACTGAAAAACTTGTGGAGTGAAATGGAAAGTGAATGAAATTCCTCCATCTTTTGTTGCATCTTGTTTCTACGGCACACAAACTGCAACAAAAATGACCTGAGAGCTTTATTCTATGTGTCATTACGATGAATACAATACCAAATTTATATTGTTTGTTTTTTTGCTGTACTACTTTTATTTTTCTCAGAGATATTTCCTTTTCTGCTGCCATATTCTGGCAGCTATAACTTTTACATTTTTTCGTTGACATAGTTGTGCGACATTTCATTTTGTGAGGGACGTCCTGTAGTTTCCGTTAGTAACATACAACCTTTTGATCGCTTTTTATTAATTTTTTTCTTGGAGACAGGTGACCAAAAAAAGCGCAAATCTGGTGTTCTTTATTTTTTTCTCTGACAATGTTCACCATGTGGGGTAAATAATGCGTTATCTTGATAGAGTGGACTTTTATGGATGCAACGATAACAAATATATATTTTTGTTTCATTATTTTGATTCATTTGTTATAAATATGGCAAAAGGTTATTTTTTAAAAACTTCTATTACTTTTTTTTTTCAATAATTAGTAAAACTTTTTTAAAACTTTTTTTTAACTTTTTTTTTTAGTCCCCATAGGGAACAAGAACTTGTGATGCTTTGATTGCTCCTGCATAGCATTACATCAGACTGTGCAGGACGTAAACTTACGTTCTGTGTCGAGAAATGCAAAGTCCTACATCTGGGCAAGAAAAATGAAAAAAGCACATACAGAATGGGAGGAATTGGGCTAAGCAGCAGCACATGTGAAAAACATGAAAGCCTCCTGCTTACCAAAAAGCACCTAAAGGACTCTCAGACTGAGAACAAGATGCTCTGATCTGATAAAACCAAGATTTAACTTTTTGGTCTCATATCTAATCATTACATCTGGATGAATCCAGGCGCCGCTCATCACCGGCCCAATCGCAACCCTACAATGAAGCTTGGTGGCGGAGCATCATGCGCGGGGACAGGCAGACCGGTCAGGGTTGATGGAAAGCTGCATGGAGCAAAGTACAGAGATATTCTTAAAGGGAACCTATCACATTCCCACAGCACCATAAACTAATTTATGGTTTTGTCAGCAGAGGTGACAGGGAGGCAGGCAATGGGTTTTTATTTTTGGAAAATTCAAAGGTTTGTTAAATTTCAAAAGGGAAAACCATGAACCTACTTAGCAGAACAACCCATAGACAGGTTAATCCGGTATGGATAACGATACGTAAAATAAAAGCCTCGTGTGGTGCAGAGTGTAAGCTCTCGCCTACGACCTGAAGGTTGCAAGTTCGATCCCCGCGTGAGTCAGGTAGCCAGCTCAAGGTTGACTCAGCCTTCCATCCTTCCGAGGTCTGTAAAATGAGAACCCAGCTTGGTGGGGGGTAATAAGTAATAATTACCTGAAAGCGCTGCGGAATAAGTTGGCGCTATACAAATACCAAGATTTATTTTATTTTTAAAAGAGAAAACAAGAGCTTGAAGACGACTAGTGAACTGTGATGCACAGCAGATGACTCTTGGAGGAATCTGGGGTGGCATAAAAAAGAAAGAGCACTAGTCCCACAGCAGGGAGCAACCTGCCAATGTGGACTGCATTACATTAAGGCCTCTAACACGATCCAGGGTTTATGAACCGTGGTACCTGCCTGTAGGAAAGGAGAAAAGGGATAAAAAATGAAAGGGTTAAGGAGTGATACTTTTTTTTTCACTCACTCACTCACTCCTGTGAGACTGGTATGGACGAACGAGCGCATGGGACTCTGAAAAGAGTTTGTTTTTTGTGCAGTGCTTGAATTTCATTGGGTGACAGCGCTGGATCGCAGGAGTTGGTAAATTAAAAAAAACATCACCTGATTCCCTGTCACTTTCCCTAACAGCACCATAGCTTAGTTTTTGGTCCTGTGGGGACGTGAAAGATTCCCTTTAATGAAAACCTGATCTACTGTACAAGGGACAGTGGGCTCACCTTCCAACAATACAATGACCCTAAACAGACAGCCAAGACAACACGGGAGTGGACTATGGACAAATCTGTGAATGTCCTCGACTGGCCAACCAGAGCCCTGACTTAAACCCAAATGAACATCTCCGGAGAGACCTGGAAATGGCTGTCCACAAAAAATTATACTCAACTAGAAAGCTGTCCGGCTCTTTTTTTCTGGCCCTGGCAGTCATCTTCTGGAGGCCGGGGATTGAATAATCCCCACCCCTAGAAAGCACTGGTCTCATTGGCTGAGTGCTCAGCCAATCACAGACAGCGCTCAGCCATTGAATGACAGCTGAGCGCTGCCTGTGATTGGTCACGTCGCTCAGCCAATAACAGGCAGCGCTCAGCCATTCATTGATTGGTCCTGGCAGAGATGAAGGAATCTTCTGCCACAGCTGTAACAGCTGTGGCAGAAGTCCGCTGTTGCAGTAGTGCTGGGATCGCTGTCGGGTTGACGGAGTCTGGTGCAGGTTTTAGACATGGTTCTGCACCTTCTAGCTTAGTAGGTGTGATGCAATGTGCTCACATCTGTGGATGATTAGCTGGATGATTAGCTGGGAAGGATAGGAAGCTATGGCGCTGTAAATTGTCAGTTGCTCACTGTCTGAGCTGGCAGTTAGTGGCTCCTGTGAACTGCGTGGTGTTCACTGTTCCTTACTCCGGACAGCTCTGTGTGCTGCGGCTTATTCTACTAAAGCTAAGTGGTGTGTTTTATTTTGTTTTGTCCTTTATCAGTTTGGCCAAGTAGGGTTACTTGGAACGAGTGCAGGCCCGCATCTATCAATGCGATCAGTCTGCCGCGTCAGGCAGGGCCCTCTCCCTCGTTCATTACGTATTTAGGGAAAGACTTTCCATTTATTTGTTGGTTTGTTTTGGTAGCTGCACTGTGAGCAGTTATTGTGTACTCCTGCAGGTGCTTGTCCAGCATGTCCTTTGCAGACATAACATCCGCGATGTATTCCCTATGTTTTCAACGGGGCTGGGGCTGCTGCCGCCGACCCCATTGAGAACAATGAGCGATATTGCAGCATTTTCTCTGTGCTGCGAGGCACTCAATCTCGCATTGCTAGAAAAATGGTGCTAGTGGGTAGGCACCCTTAAGATAATAACAGTTTGGACGTGCCATAGTATTACTATTCAACTGGTTTTGGTGGAAAATGACGCTTGGATCTTGACCTCCTCCTTTAAGAAACATTACTTTCCCTCTGTAAGAACCAGCAAGAGTCGCCCATCATATTTAGATTGTACTTTCCTTTACAATGGTCTTCAGTGACTGAGATGTCTTCTGTGCGAAATACGCAGTAAATAGAGCTTATGGATTTTAATAGGTTCATTCACAGGAGCGTATTTTTTCGCAGGATGTACAATTGCACGAAACAATATGCAGTATGACCTTGTTGGGGTGTATTACACATTGCAATCAACCATTGAAGTGAATGGGTGGGCACAAAGGGTGCGCAGGAAACCTGCTTATTTCCACACCATTTCAGTGAAGCTGTCTACGTTCTTTTTTGCATGCGCAAATATGCAGTGTATTTGTGTGCTTAAAGACATGCCAGAGCATGCAAAAAAGCAGGCATAAGCGATTTTTGGTAGTGCAAATATATATCATGTTTGCACGACTGAAATGCACTTGCGTCCATGGGAATGAGCTCCATGGACTCAAGTAGCCCCAGTAGTAATAGCGACTCCCCCCACAGTGGCCTCAGTAGTAATAGTGACCCCCACAGAGCCCACAGTAGTAAGTGCCCCCTATAGTGGCCCCAGTAATAACAGTGTCCCCTATATTGGCACCAGTACTGTCCCCTATAGTGGCCCTAGTAGTAATAGTGACTACCATAGTAGTCCTAGGGATGCTGCCCAGCCAGAGGCCAATAGCAACCCACTGGATCAGGAATCGGTAATCTGGTGTCATGAGGCACAGGTTTCATTACAGAAGGCATATCTGGATACAGGATGTTACTGGAGAAACCTTTGGTATTCGTCATGCAGTAATAACAGTCAGTATGGTGGTCTCTTTGTTCTCGCCATACCATCGGATGGCGAATGGCGTTCAGCCGCTGTGTGAGATGAGTGTTGCATGACACACAGGTGATGTGCGGTGCCGCTGCTTATCTTGGTCACCAAGCTTTACTCCCAAATACTTGTGATAGGCCCGTGTTACCAAGGATCTGATTTTCCTCCGCTGTGTATTTGTGGTAAACTGTCCGCAGACTCAGCAGAAATTGTCTGGGTTGTTCAGACATCCGCGCCACTCAGCCATATTGTTATTACATTTTGAAGAATAGCCCCAGTCTGACCAATGACCTGTAAAAACACAGTTCATTAATTAGGACTTACTGGTGGATGATCCGCAGTGTTTACGTGGAAACATACCCTATATGTTACATAAACCTACCCTTATAGTGTTCAGTCAGCACGCGGTGTGTAACAGGGACTGTGAACTAGTTGCACAATCACTTTTGTAATTCTTTTTATTAAACAGGTTAATGGCGAGTCTATTAGATTAATTATATAGGCAGATTTCCAAAAAAATAAAGTACAACTATAATTGGATTACATTATTCCCCAAAACTGGAATACCTTACGTGGCAGAAAAAAATGGATATCATATTTGAATTCAGCGCACTAAAGTTACTATGAGCCTCCTTTCTGCTTATCGGTTAGAAAAATTGTGTTCCACAGAGTAATTGAATCACATCATTTCCATTAAAAGCAGCCAGTATATCCCAGCATATGGTATTGCTACTGTATATTGTTTTGCTTTAGTGACTAATTAAGCACTTTACTTATGCATGGTTCACTATTGTAACATAATTACAGGAACATACCTGTGATATAAATCGAGTTGTTATGTGTGAAGTAATACAAACAATACCCTGCAGATAATGTGTCATTATGACAATTTTTAACATTGTAATGTACATCCAGTAGATATGATAAGTGATGGATATCCAATTCAACAAATGTGATAATCCTTCACTGGTCAAGGACTGCACTGGTCATGGACTCCTGTATGGACTACACTGGTCATAGACTACTGCATGGACTACACTGGTCATGGACTACTGCATGGACTACACTGGTCATGGACTCCTGCATGGACTACACTGGTCATGGACTACTGCATGGACTACACTGGTCATGGACTACTGCATGGACTACACTGGTCATGGACTACTGCATGGACTACACTGGTCATGGACTACTGCATGGACTACACTGGTCATGGACTCCTGCATGGACTACACTGGTCATGGACTCCCGCATGGACTACACTGGTCATGGACTACCGCATGGACTACACTGGTCATGGACTACCGCATGGACTACACTGGTCATGGACTACCGCATGGACTACACTGGTCATGGACTACCGCATGGACTACACTGGTCATGGACTACCGCATGGACTACACTGGTCATGGACTACCGCATGGACTACACTGGTCATGGACTACCGCATGGACTACACTGGTCATGGACTACCGCATGGACTACACTGGTCATGGACTACCGCATGGACTACACTGGTCATGGACTACCGCATGGACTACACTGGTCATGGACTACCGCATGGACTACACTGGTCATGGACTACCGCATGGACTACACTGGTCATGGACTACCGCATGGACTACACTGGTCATGGACTACCGCATGGACTACACTGGTCATGGACTACCGCATGGACTACACTGGTCATGGACTACCGCATGGACCACACTGGTCATGGACAACCGCATGGACCACACTGGTCATGGTCTACCGCATGGACCACACTGGTCATGGACTACCGCATGGACCACACTGGTCATGGACTACCGCATGGACCACACTGGTCATGGACTACCGCATGGACCACACTGGTCATGGACTACCGCATGGACCACACTGGTCATGGACTACCGCATGGACCACACTGGTCATGGACTACCGCATGGACCACACTGGTCATGGACTACCGCATGGACCACACTGGTCATGGACTACCGCATGGACCACACTGGTCATGGACTACCGCATGGACCACACTGGTCATGGACTACCGCATGGACCACACTGGTCATGGACTACCGCATGGACCACACTGGTCATGGACTACCGCATGGACCACACTGGTCATGGACTACCGCATGGACCACACTGGTCATGGACTACCGCATGGACCACACTGGTCATGGACTACCGCATGGACCACACTGGTCATGGACTACCGCATGGACCACACTGGTCATGGACTACCGCATGGACCACACTGGTCATGGACTACCGCATGGACCACACTGGTCATGGACTACTGGTCATGGCCTTAGGCAGGCAGGGGGTCTACAGAAAACAAAAAAAAATCGGCAAGTGATCTACGAGGAAAAAAAGTTTGGGAACCTCTGCTTTACAGGTTACGCCATACATGCAACTGCCGGGATCCTCACCTATGAGGAGTCCACCAATTCCCACTCGCTGCGTTCGACATATGCTGCAGAACAGACCTGGCCCCAAGCAACACATCACCTTCGCAGTGAGGTATCTGAAGAACGCGGTGGCCATAATGTTGCCAAGAGGTATCACCACTTATTTCACAGCAGGTCTGAAGAAAAAATCGACCACATTCGAAAAGAAATCTCTGAAAGCTGCATGGTTAGCCCTGATTCCAGTTTCATCAGGACTGCACCCAGCACCTATTCACTATCTACGCTAGAACCAACGACAGAGGAAGAAGTCTCCAGGCTCCTTTCCGCTGCCCGCCCCACCACCTGCGCTAGCGACCCTCTCCCCTCTCACCTCCTCCGCTCCCTTTCCCCAGCTCTCATTACTCACCTTACCACAATCTGCAACCTCTCCCTAACCTCTGGCACTTTTCCCTCCTCATTCAAACACTCGATTATATTCCCTCTGCTTAAAAAACCAACCCTGGACCCGACTAATGCTGCCAACTACCGACCCGTCTCAAACCCCCCCTTTATCTCCAAATTACTGGAACGCCTGGTCTACTCCCGCCTTACTCGTTCTCTCTGACAACTCGCTCCTCGACCCCCTCCAGTCTGGTTTCCGCTCTCTACACTCGACTGAAACTGCCCTTACAAAAGTAACAAATGACCTGATGACTGCAAAGTCGAGAGGTGATTACTCCCTACTAATCCTCCTTGACCTGGCTGCTGCATTTGACACTGTCGGCCATGACCTCCTTCTCACTATGCTCCGCTCTATTGGTCTAAAGGATACTGCTCTCTCCTGGTTCTCCTCCTACCTCTCTGACCGCTCTTTCAGTGTTTCCTTTGCTGGTTCTATCTCTGCTCCACTTCCTCTCGCTGTCGGGGTACCCCAGGGCTCAGTCCTTGGTCCCCTTCTTTTCTCTATTTATACTGCCCCAATTGGACAAACCATCCACAGTTTTGGCCTCCAATACCACCTCTACGCTGATGACACCCAACTATACATCTCCTCTCGTGAGATCTCTGGACCATTCCTCCAAAATATCACCGACTGTCTGTCCGCTGTCTCTAACACTATGTCCTCCCTTTTTTCTCAAACTAAACCTCTCTAAAACTGACCTCCTTGTCTTTCCACCTTCTAACCGACCTCCCCCCAACATCTCCATTCCAGTGTCTGGCACCATCATAACCCCCAGACGGCATGCCCGATGCCTTGGGGTCACACTGGACTCTGACCTCTCCTTTGCCCCCCATATCCAATCTCTGGCCCAAACATGCCACATGCACCTCAGAAATATTGCTAAAATACATCCGTTCCTAACCACGGACACGCTAAAGACGCTCGTGGTTGCACTCATCCACTCCCGGCTTGACTACTGCAACTCGCTACTCATTGGCCTCCCCCGCACTAGACTCGCTCCGCTCCAATCCATACTAAATGCAGCAGCTAGACTCATTTTTCTATCCAGTCGTTATTCAGACGCCTCTGCATTATGCCAGTCGCTGCATTGGCTGCCCATCCACTGCAGAACTAAATTTAAACTCCTCTACCTCACTCACAAAGCTCTGCATGGCGCTGCCCCACCATACATCGCCTCCCTACTGTCAGTATACCACCCAGCGCGCTCACTCCGATCGGCTAACACACTCAGACTAAACACCCCTGTAATACGTACCTCTCATGCTCGCCTACAGGACTTCACTAGAGCAGCACCCATCCTCTGGAATGCTCTACCCCAAGGCATCCGGACAATTCCCGATGCACAAAATTTCAGACGTGCCTTAAAAACGCACCTCTTCAGGGAAGCATACCAAATCCCCTGACCTAGTCCCTCGCCCCTCCCTATGGTGCTCCACCCTGTTTGCCTTCTGATAAATGATCTGTACATAAAATTTCCTATTGCCTGTGTTCCCCACCCCCTGCACCTCCTGTACCACCCCCAACCCATTTGTGTCTAACCCAATGTACCTCACATTGTATTTGCTGTATTGTTTTGCATTTATCCATGCCTGAAAGCGCTGCGGAATAAGTTGGCGCCATACAAATAAAGAGTATTATATTATTATTATTTTTGAAAAGTGCTAGAAATAGTTGGAATAGATTCAGGTTACTCGGTATCAGAGTTCGGTATTGTTTTTCATAAAACTGCTGGACTCAAATATTTATAAATGTCATTAGAAATGTTAAATGAGTGAAAGGTAGAAAAAGTTAAAACGGTATATTTATCATACAATTGCGCATGCAGCTAAGTACTGGATAGGAGTAATTAATGTCTGTCATGCTTACATGTAGCTACTTTAAGTAAAATTAGGGGAAAAGTAGGCCTAGAGAATAAAAAATCTACAGCAGTGCTTCAGTCACAGATCCCCCAATAGCAGTGAGTGAATTCTCAACAAATCCCCCATAACATTGCATCGGAGGCGTAACTTGAAGCTATTGGGACCCAATGTAAAACCTATAACTGGGCCCCCTCAACTATGATGCTTCATTCATATTTGTTTTCCCCTCATATGGGGAAAATAGACATTATCAGCCCCCTAAGGCTCCAGAGCCCGGGTAAAACCGCATCCTCTGCACCCATTATAGTTACGCCACTGCATTGCATTCTCCACAGATCCCCCATAACAGTGTGTCCTCTGCTTATCCTCCCATAAGTGTGGCCTCCACAGATCTGCCCGTAATATTGTGTACTTCACATTCCCCTTCCATAACCATGTGTTATCCACAGGTGCCCCTCATAATGTGTCATCCACAGTTCTCCCATAACAGTGTGTCATCAACAGAAATCCCCATAACGGTGTCAGCTAGAGATGTTCCTAACAGCTCTGAGACACCAAAGTGGTAGTGACAAGGAACGTGCGGTGAGCATGTAGTACGCACTCCACTAGACATCATGCAATGTCAGGCAGTAGAGTGTTTAAGACAGTCGTGTAGCTATAGGGGTGGATATCAGCCCTGACTTAATGGCAGGACCCACCCAAGCTCCCAGTAAATTCTCCAGAAAAGGAGAGAACCCTAATTTCTTATATCCTTTGCTACCTGGTAACCAGATGCACCCCAACCCCCCGAACTGAGCTGAATCTTGCTCCGCCACAACCCACTTTTGGCAAGTTCTGCCATAAAAAGATCTAGTACACATTTGGTCAGGGATGCCTTATAGTACAGAGCGAGATTTGGAACACCCATTCCTCCCATCTCCTTGGTACCAGTGAGGGCTCTCCAATTCCGACTGGGTGTACGATTTTCCCAGATGAACTTCATTACTGATCTTCTAATCTGAGACAAGGACACTCCTGTTAGCTTTATGGGAACTGTTTGAAACATCTAAAGAAATTAAGGGAGAGAGTTCGTTTTAATTGTATTTACTGAACCGCGGCAGCCGGAGCGTCCTCCACCTGTCAAGGTTCGCCTCCAGGGCCTTCAACAATGGTCTATAATTTTTCTCCAAAAGATTATCAATAATTGCTGTAACCTCAGTTCCCAGATATTTAATCTCGTCTTCTTTCCAAAAAAAAGGGAAATGCCAACTGTAGAGACTCCCTGTCCTAGGTAGTGTCACGTTAAAGGGGTTGTCTCGCGAAAGCAAGTGGGGTTAAGCACTTCTGTATGGCCATATTAATGCACTTTGTAATGTACATCGTGCATTAAATATGAGCCATACAGAAGTTATTCACTTACCTTCCCTGCGCTGGCGTCCCTGTCGCCATGGCTCCGTCTAACTTCAGCGTCTAATCGCCCGATTAGACGCGCTTGCGCAGAAGGGTCTTTTGCCTTCGGGTCTGCCCGGCAGCAGCGGCGTTCTGGCTCCGCCCCCTTCTACACGTCATCGCGTAGCTCCGCCCCATCATGTGTGCCGATTCCAGCCTACTGATTGTACAATATTATACAATGTAGCTACCTGCCTACCACAGAGGCTGGTGCTGCCATTTTTTATTTTGTTCCTGCAACTTTATTCTTGGGGGAATCTGGGTTTATTTGTTTTGCCTAGTGATAGGATCGTCTATCTCCCCTTCTGGATGAGGGGTATCTCCCTAATTTGGGATTTACCGGTCACTTTGAAGCTGACTTTTTGAAATAGAATTTTTTGTGGTTCCTGATGAGGCTACGCTATCCTTAGCGGAAACGCGTTGAACCCATTTATGAACTTATTTTGCAGTTTGATATACTGCATTTAGGCTTTTGTCTGCTACTAGCTCACAAATTGTTTGTTGAGTTGTAGCAAGTTTTAGATGTCAGCGTTACATCTGCTATTCCCTGATATTCCTTAACTAGCCGTAAAAAGTGTGGTTACTTCCAACTTTTATTTGCACTTCTGGCTCTTGATGAAATAGACAGCATTTATCAATAGTAGGAAGTTTTGCACCTGCTCTAACGCTGGAGCCCTATATTTGTTACCTACTTATTGAATAGCTGCATCCTTTCACTGAGGTGGGAACACTATTCCTATTGAGCCGACCTATACTTCATTTTTCAAATCTCAAGATATGTAGGATTGGATTTTGGAATAAAAAACTGGGATCTCCCTATTCCGATACTGTTGATACAAATACCTATCGAAAGGCGGCTTATATATCAGTCTCCCCATTATATGATAGGGGTTAGATTTTATTATTTTTTTGTTCGAGTGTCTACCAATTTTGGATTTTGAGATACAAATCCTTTTTATTCTTGACTTTGAATAAAAGTTACGTTTTAGAGACTACAATAGAACCCTCACTGTGACATACTAGGTGTTTCTAGGTGTAGCTGTCCTCAGCAAGTTATGGAACTGATCCTGTGTGAACACCGTACTCGTTGACCCACACCATCTTTCCCATACTTTATTAAATTTTTCAGGGCGAGCGTGATCAGTTTTAAACTGCTCTCTCGCCCGCTGGATCTCCTGAAGACACACCGCATCATTCAGCAGGTTGTTAAGCCTCCAGTTGTGGTCAACTCTCCCTCCCCCCCCCCCCCCCCCCCCTCCAGTGACACCCAGTCCGGAGCATGGTCTGACCACAAAAAAAGATCCAATGGAACACTTAGGGCTGCGGTCTAGTAATCTATGGGAAATGAAGAGGTAGTCCAGGCGATGGTAACTATTATGGGCCAGTGAGTAGAAGCTGTAATACCTCTAAATAGGATGTAAGACCCGCCACCAGACGTAGGTTGGTCAGCTCCCTCTGTAGTCTACGTGTCGCTGTGGGGGAAACCCCTGACTTACCACCCGACAAGTCAAGGTCAGAAATCATACCCATGTTGAAGTCGCCAACCAGGATTATGTTGGAGCCGTCTGCGAAGGTCGCCAAAGTCCCCAGCATCCGGATCCCGAAACGGACATGTGCCTGATTTGGAAAATACACATTGGCAATTGTAAATATTTCTGTACCCAGTTGTATTTTCAGGAATAAATAACGCCCCTCCGAGTCTGCCTCAGACGAGATGAGTTTATACGGAAGTTGTTTATGAATGGCTATGGAAGTACCCCCAGCTTTTTTCTCCGGGTGGGTGCTGTGATGCCAGGTGGTATAATGGCGATGTGCGAGCCCGGGTATATTCCCCGTCTGAAAGTGCGTTTCCTGAAGTAATGCTATCATAATTTTATGTTTGTGTAAATAATCAAAGATCTGTCCTCTCTTCCCTGGTTTGTTTAGGTCCCTTACATTAAAGGTGCCGAATGAGAGACTTGCCATTATGTTATTGTCGTGTGATACTCCTTTGTAGTTGGACAGACAAGGGACCAGGAATGAGAAACAAAAGGATGGGAAAGGGAAAAACAAAAAAGAGAAAAATCGTGCGCAGAAACGAACATAGCTAACGGCATGTTGCAGCTACTGCTGCTCTCGCGGTGAGCCCTACCCGCTAGCGACTCACCAGAGGTCACACTTTGTCATCCAATAGGAGGAATTGGAGCGCACCACAGGCAGGAACACAGCCCCCGCTCACACCCACCCCCAAACTTATGTAAATAAACTGACCTCCAAGAGGTCCTCAATGATAATTTCCAGGCACCGGCAGCCTCCCCAAAAAAACAACTTGCGATATAAACCCTCAAATAACTTTGCACTCCACCCTGCGGGCGAGAGGCCCCCAACTTAGAACTCTATATGGATAAACGCACAATCTGACTCCTCCCTCCCCACCACAGAAACAATGGGAGAGAGGGAGCGGACAGGTGTGAGCCCCCCAATCAACTCCCAATGCTAAACTCATAAGTCAACCCCATGCCCTCCGCATCAGGTCTAATTTGCGGCCCATCAGGGCCTCACAGTTCAAGTTCAGGTGGGCTGTTCTCTTCCTCTGCGACGATCCCGTTGCCTCTTGGGCTGTGCTGTCTGCCACTGCTCTTGCGAGGCTTGTGTGAGCAGAGTAGGAGGTGTAGGCCACTCAGGAAGAGCGACCATGAGTAATTCCAACACCCCTAAGAATTTGGGGAGGTCGCCTAATGTGCGGAAAACAGACGCTTTGCCATTTTTTTCGGTGATAAGGAAAATCAAAAGCCCTAACGGTATTGAATACCCCGCTCTCTAAGTGCAGACAGGAGGGGTCTCAATGCTTTCCGCAGCTGAAGGGTATGACGTGCCAAGTCCTGCAGTATTATGATTGATTTGCCGTTGGTCGTAAGAAATTCTGGCTGATCTCTTGCTTTGCGGAGTATGGCGTCTTTGTCCCTGTAAAAATGTATTCTGCATATTATGTCCCTGGGACGGTTGATATCGGTGGTCTTGGGACCTAACACCCTGTGGATCCTATCAATTTCAATAGGACGCTCAGGCGGTCGGCCCAACAGGCGCTGAAAGAGGTCTTGCGCCCAGGCTTCCAGCTGGTTCCCTCCTATCTCCCCAGTGAGACCTCTGATACGTAAATTATTCCTCCTATGTCTACTTTCGAGGTCGTCTGGGTGCAGAGTGAGGCTCGCAATCTGGTCCGCCTGCACCTGTATAGCTTGTTTGTGTGACTCTGAAATGGTCGCCGTCTCCTCCTGAGCCTCCTCCACCTGGTGTAACCTGTGACCAATCTCGTGCACCTCGCTGCGGATTGCTTCCAGAGCCTGTTTATTAGAAGCCTCAAATTTAGTAAATAAAGCACTTAGCTCATACTTAGTAGGAATGTCCAGTATGTGTGCCTTCCAGGCTTCTTCTCCTCTCTTAGGGCCCCTGCACACGGGCGGAAATTCCGTGGTGGGATTTCCCGCAGAATTTCCACCTGTGGAATCTGCCATAGGATTGCATTAGAAAACGCAATCCTAGGCAGACAGCCGCGATTTGTCCGCGTGAAATCACGCGTCGAAAACAAATCGTGGCATGCTCTATTTCTGTCAGAGCCCCACACAGAAATGTCCCTCCCCGGCCACTGGCTCCGTGCTGCACATCCGCCGGCTGTCTGGCAGCCAGCACATCAAAGAGCCGGAGTCGCGGGAGAGGTGAGTGCCACGCTGGTCCCTGCAGAGGCTCGGGTCGGGTCCCGCTGAGAGAATTCTCGCAGCGGGATCCGACCCGGCCGTCTACAGGCGGCCTTACTTGGGGTCACTGCTGCTGAATTCTGTTCTGTGCTGTATGCAGTGTGAGGTACTGAGGGGCGTGATAGTGGATGGTCGCTACATCGCCCCTAGGTTCCGCTATTATGCCTAGTAGGGCTGGAGGAAGTGCATGTCCCGCTTTTGAGGCATGAAAAGCCAGGAGTGCAATGTAATCTCCAGCAAGTAGTTGCTGGAGGTCTTTTCTTTAAAAGTATTTGGGCCTGTTTTTTGGAATGGATGTCAGGTTGGTAGTGGGCCATCCATTCCATTTCCTCCACTCCAGGTTGTGTGCGAGGTCAATCAGCACAGGTGCTGGGGCTGAGCCAGGATAGGTGTGGATATAAATAGCAGTGTGCACTGACACAGGGGGGAAGAAGGTGGCTGCTGGACCCTGGCAGCCTGTGATACCCGCTAGAGCTGAAAGCCCTGCTGTGTGGTGCACCTGCGGAGCGTGACCTGGTCAGGCAGGGACTGCCTATTGTTATTGCTGGACTGTTATTTTTGTGCCTGAAGCCAAGGCTGCATTTGTGTTATCTATTCTGGACTTAAATAAATGCAGGTCACGCCTGCTCTTGGACTTTATCCACTGGTTTCCGCCTTTGACTGCCGCCCACCCGCACTCTACTGAGCTGTCCTCCCACAGCAGCCATAGATGATGCAGAGGATGAAGGCTGTGTAACTTCGTATGAAGCACAGTGCATAACGCAGCGGCATGGGACTGGGGGCGGGGCTTAAAATGGTAATAGCGAGCTAGATGGGGGGAGGAGTTAAGAATGGAAGGTGAAAGAAGAAGACAGGAAGAGGAGCAGAAAGAGAAGAAGCGTGGAAGAGAGAAGACGGAGCCGGGCAAGACGCCCACCCACCCGCCCGGGGGATTGGGTGAGGAGAGACTTTATAGGACTTTATACGTTGGAAGTTGTCACAGCTGTGTTTGGCCTGAACTTTCCATGCTGGCTAAGGGGAAGGTTTACAAGCCCAAGGAAAGCGGGCTTACAAACGTCCAGTGGAACTGTTAAAGTTAAAATCAGTTAAAGTTAAGCGGGTTGTAGCATGGGAAGGGTTATGGAGTTAGAAATAGTTAAGAGGTAGTAGAGGTTAAATCTTTTAATAAAGCTGTGGCCTACCCCACATTGACATAACAAGAAGTCTTTGGGTAAGTTTTTGTTAGATGGTTAAGGGAGCGTCAGTCAGGCTGATGCCCCCAGTCGTCCAGGAGGGACCACTACCCCTCTCAGATGCTAGGCACTGCTTCTTATGGGGGAGGGGGAGTGAGTGTCCCTAAAGTGCAAGGAGGCTGCTGCCTGTGTTATTCACTTTAGCCCAGCACTGGGCACCGGCAGAGTCCCTGGAGCTGCTGTTATCTGCCTGGCCTTGTGCGAGAGATTTCCTATCTCCCTCCATGCCGGCTGTGCCAGATGCTCTGCACTGCTTCTTATGGGGGATGGGGAGTGAGCGGGGCCGTAACTATAGAGGGTGCAGGGGATGCGGTTGCACCCGGGCCCAGGAGCCTTAGGGGGCCCATAAGGCCTCTCTTCTCCATATAGAGAACCCAGTACTATGAGTAAAGCATTATCATTGGGGGCCCTGTTACAAGTTTTACATCGGGGCCCGGGAGCTTCAAGTTACGCCTCTGGGAGTGAGTGTCCCTGAGGTGTGGAGAGGCTGCTGCCTGTGTTACTCACTGTAGTGCCATCAGAGTCCCTGGAGCAGTCATTATCTGCCTGCCCTTGTGAGGGAGATCCCCTCTCTCTCTCCACGCTGGCTGTGTCAGCGGGGAGAAGCTCTTCTCCTGGTCCCTCCATGTGAGTCTACTGCACTCGGCGTCCTGGAGGATCCGGCGCCATCTTGGATTGTTCTCCTGCGGAGTGTGGGGTGCCAAGAAAGCACTCCAACACCCCACTATCTCCCTCCTCTGCTGCTGCATCGGGTCTGCCAGTCCTCTGCTGACCCATCTCTCCTGCTGGGGACCTTTTTGAGAAAGTTTGCCAGTGCCTCAGGGCTTTTCATAGGGTAGGTGCAATGGAAGCTTTCAGAAAAAGCGACCGATCCCGCCATGCGCTGGCCACACCCCCATATGGTGAATTGGTTAAGAATGATGTTGAGAAGGCTGCACTTTTAAGTTCCTATTTTGTATCTGTTTTCTCTCAGAAAGTAGATGGAACATCAACTGAGCTTCCCTGTGCTATTGGCGGAAAAAAAGAATGCAGGCTATCTGTAAGCAGAGATATGGTGAGGGAACACTTAGCTAACTTAAATGAACCCAAGTCTCAAGGTCCAGATGAACTACGTCCTAAGATACTAAAGGAAGCAGCAGAGGTAATTGCTGAGCCACTCACCATAATCTGTGAAAATTTCTGGTGAACAGGAGAAGTCCCAGTGTAGTTGCCCGGTACAACGGGATCCTTCCATAACTGTATGCATGCATATGTCTATGTATTGTCAGTGTCTTCTGTGTTGCATGAGTGGTGTGTATTGCATAGCTGCAGCACTGAAAGGGTTAAGTGTCTGGTATGTGAGCTGACTGTCTGGAAAATGTATCCGTTTGTTTGTAACGGGACCTCGTGTGATATATGTGCTTTGCAAAGTGCGTGCAAGGGTGATTTAGTCTTTTCTGAGCTTGCAAGAGGACCACACAGGCACCTTCAGCCTGTGCGGCCCAGGATGGAAGAGGCGGAAAAGCGTCTACAGCCTGCCCTGGGACTGCCGCACCCAGGAGATATGTACGGACCCTTCCCGTGCTAGGAGTGAGAGAGAGAATGAGCAAACGCCATGCAACTCACCCTTGTTTATCAAATGTGAGTGTTGACCGGTAGAGTGTTGGAGAGAAGAGAGCGTGTTGCTGGGATCAGAACCTACAGTTAAGGAGACTGTGGTTTCTCCTGTTAACCCGTGAGTCCTCCCTGTCACACCCCTTTGATGTGTTTGCACTGCTTTCCTGCTGGCGTGTATTTTGGAGTTGTCATCAAGTTATTGCAAGTAAAGATACCAGTCGCCCGTCCGTTTCTGGAGGCTGTGTTTTTGAAAAAAAAAACCCCGTGTGTGTGTGGATTTAACAACTAGGAATTCCCCCACGGAGGCCACGCGAGAGTGAGTTTACACTGCCATTCAGGAGTTTCCCTGTGGCAGAAGAAATGGTGGCATCACGTGTGACACAAAACAGGACTAAGATAATCCAGCATTGGGTTTTCCTGTTCGTTAACCTGCTCTCGGCCCTTGGACGTGTCACCGGTTACCCTCAGGGTGGGAGACAGTGGAGTCACCGTGACAAGGCCCAAACTCTACCCCACTGTCTCCTAGGCCATCGTCCGCTCCTCTGACGCTGCACCAGAAGATTGGAAAAGGGCAAATGGTGTTGCTATCTTCAAAAAAGGGAAATAGGTGGACCCAGAAAACTACAGGCCTGTGAGCCTGACTTCTATACCAGGAAAGATCTTTGAACAAATTATTAAACAGCATGTATACAAGTACTTGGATAAAGGTGGAGTAATTAACCAGAGCCAGCATGGGTTTGTATTGTAACAAACAAGTCATGCCAGACTAATCCAATTTCCTTCTATGACAGAATCACTGACTGGGTTGATCAGGGAAATGCAGTGGATATAGTATATCTTGACTTTAGTAAAGCATTTGACAAAGTATCTCATACCATACTTATTAAAAAAATGACCAAATCTGGGATTGACAAGGCAACTGTTAGGTGGATTCACAACTGGCTGAGTGATCGTACTCAAAGGGTGGTCATAAATGGCTGCACATCCAAGTGGGAGAATGTATCAAGTGGGGACCACAAGGCTCTGTCCTGGGCCCAGTGTTGGTCAACATTGTTATAAATGTTAAGAGGAGGAAATTGATGGAAAACTGATCAAATTTGCCAACTACACAAAGCTAGGAGGGAAAGCTAACACTAGGGAAGAGAACCTAATAGCTGCGGGCAACGCAGTGGATTTCCGCCGCGAATTACGCGGCGGAAATCCGTTCGTGGAAAGGAGGCCTAAGTCAGACCTCATCTGGAATACTGTGCAGTTCTGGGCACCCCACTTTATAACAGACATAGACAAACTGGAGCAAGTTCAGAGAAGAGTTACCAAGATGGTGAGCCGTCTGCAAATCATGTCCTATGAGGAACGGTTAAAAGATCTGGGAATGTTTAGCTTGCAAAAAAAGAAGGCTGAGAGGAGACTTAATAGCGGTCTACAAATATCTGAAGGGCTGTCACAGTGCAGAGGGATCAGCCCTATTCTCATCTGCGCAAGGAAAGACTAGAAGCAATGGGATGAAACTGAAAGGGAGGAGACATACATTAGATATTAGACAGTGAGGGGGATCAATGAGTGGAACTGGCTGCCACAGTAGGTGAGGATTTCTGCTTTAATGGAAGTCTTCAGAGGTTGGACAGACAGACATGTCTGTCTGGAATGATTTAGGTAATCAAGCACTAAGCAGGGGGTTGGACCCGATGACCCTGGAGGTCCCTTCCAACTCTACCATTCTATGATTCTATGAACAAAACGCATTCAAAAGTTATTGAATAGGCAAGAAAAAGGTCAATGTGACATTTTGTCTAACACAATGTGTCAAGTTAAACTTTGCTATATGTGTATCATTTTAATATGGGGCTGTACAGGATATCTAACTAAACTCTGCATTCTGTAAAATCCTCCTGCTGTCTCCTACAATATGATCCCACTGTGAGGAACAGTATGATAATCACTTCTAATCTCAGAATGCTTGAAGTTTACCATGTACCTGCTTATCTCTTATTTGTATTTTTGGGATGATTTGCACAGCACCAGCTCTTTGTGTCTCCTTACAAAGTAGCCTTTATATGCATTCCAAGAAGAGGTGTTAGTTTTATGAATTAACTTCTAAGTAAAAATCAAATCCGATGCAAGCAATTCCCCCTAGTGGCCAGGGCGGAGCTCTGCGAGTCCTGATAAATAGGTTATTGTTCTCCTTGGGTTTTCACACAAGTATTGCCTGATAGTTATCACGTGAAATAATAAACACAGACAAGCTGAATAATAAAAAGCAGATGTTCAATGAATCTACAAAAGCAGCAATGGAATTTGGACTTTTGGACAATTGACCCAAGCTGATGGCATCAGGCTTCATTCTTAGAGTGATGTTTTTAAGAGGAATTAATAATGTGGAGAATAATTTTCCTGGGAATGTTCTGATTGAGCTGGACTGATCGCATTCAGAATATTTTATCCGTATTTATTGTAATGTATCTCGCTGTGCTTCACATGTCGGGGGGGGGGGGGGGGCGTTTCTCATAGATTACATTTACCGCATGTTCTATTTGCATACATTCAAAACTGGTGCATTACCAATTATCTGCAGATCCGTAAAACTGACCACAGAATTAAGATTTAGCCACGATATGTCAACCATTCAGATTTTTTTTTAAAAATAGGATGCTCATGACAAATACAGTAAACCCTTGAGTAGCATTGCTCTTAACCCCTTAAGACGGGGCCATAGTGTTTTTATGTCCTGCAGCTGCAGGACGTGTATGGAGGGAGGTAGCGCCGCTATCTCCCTCCATACAGCGCGGGCGTCAGCTGTTTATTACAGCTGACACCCGCGGGCAATAGCCGCGCTCGGCCGTTCGGCCGATCGCGGCTATTAACCCTTTAAATGCCGCTGTCAATTCTGACAGCGGCATTTAAATCCCCCGAACGCTGTTCGGGGGTCCCGCACGGCCCCCCTGCGGTGAGATCGGGAGAGCTGTGCAGGTGTCATGGCAGCCGGGGGCCTAATGAATGGCCCCAGGGCTGCCTTAGTAGACTGCCTATCAAGCCATCCACACAGGGTGGCTTGAAAGACTGCCTGTAAAAAAGCAGTATGACGTAATGCTATAGCATTACGTCATACTGCAGGAGCGCTCAAAGCATCGCATGTTAAAGTCCCCCAGGGGGACTTCAAAGTAAAGTTAAAAAAAAAGTTCAATAAAATTTTTTAAATTGTAAAAAAAAAAAAAGTTATAAAAGTTTAAATCACCCCCCTTTTGCCATATCAATTACTAAAAAATCAAAATCATAAAATAAAAATATGTATTTGATATCGCCGCATCCGTAAAAGTCTGATCTATCAAAGTAGTGCATTATTTTTTCTGCACGGTGAACGTCGTCTGAAAAAAAAAATAAAGAACGCCAGAAATGCATTTTTTTAGTTACCCTGTCTCCCAGAAAAAACGCAATAAAAAGCGATCAAAAAGTTGTATGTACTCTAAATTGATACTATTGGAAACTACAGGACATCCCGCAAAAAATGAGCCCTTGCTCAACTACGTCGACGAAAAAATAAAAAAGTTATTGCGCGCACAAAATGACCGCAGAAAATAATTGAAAAAAATGTAATATCTTAAAAAAAAATACAAGTACTACAGCAAAAAAAATACTATACAAGTTTGGTATCGTAGTAATCGTACTGACCCATAGAATAAAAATATCAGGTCGTTTTTGTTGCAGTTTGTGCATCGTAGAAACAGGACGCACCGAAAGATGGTGGAATGTCGTTTTTTTTCCATTTCTCTCCGCTAAGAATTTTTAAAAAGTTTTTCAGTACATTATACGGTACAATAAATAGTGCCATTGAAAAATACAACTCGTCCCACAAAAAACAAGCCCTCATACAGCGACGTCAATGGATAAATAAAGGAGCTACGATTTTTTAAAAGGGAGTAGGAAAAAACAAAAATGGAAAAAAGCAAAAAAGCCTGGTCACTAAGGGGTTAAGTAAAGCTGTTTTCAACTAAAGTCGATGTGTCAGGGCAGCAGCGGTCTCTCAAATAAAGTTGCATTCCTCAGATAAGGGCGCCGACCGCTCCATGACTCCAGGCGCCGCTCAGTGAGCCGGCGCGCAGCTGATGCTGGTCACTTCCTGCTTCTCCTGCATCAGCGTGCGCCTACTCCGCCCCTTCCCCTCTACACAGTGCCAGCTGGACTGGGGGCATCAACCTGACTGACGCTCCCTTAACCATATAACAAAAACTTACCCAAAGACTTCTTGTTGTGTCAATGTGGGGTAGGCCACAGCTTTATTAAAAGATTTAACCTCTACTACCTCTTAACTATTTCTAACTCCATAACCCTTCCCATGCTACAACCCGCTTAACTTTAACTGATTTTAACTTTAACAGTTCCACTGGACGTTTGTAAGCCCGCTTTCCTTGGGCTTGTAAACCTTCCCCTTAGCCAGCATGGAAAGTTCAGGCCAACCTCAGCTGTGACAACTTCCAAACGTATAATGTCCTATAAAGTCTCTCCTCACCCAATCCCCGGGCGGGTGGGTGGACGTCTTGCCCGGCTCCGTCTTCTCTCTTCCACGCTTCTTCTCTTTCTGCTCCTCTTCCTGTCTTCTTCCTTCTTCTTCCATTCTTAACTCCCCCCCCCATCTAGCTCGCTATTACCATTTTAAGCTCCGCCCCCAGTCCCATGCAGCTGCGTTACGCACTGTGCTGCATAAGAGACTGGGGGCATCAACCTCACTGACGCTCCCTTAACCATATAACAAAAACTTACCCAAAGACTTCTTGTTGTGTCAATGTGGGGTAGGCCACAGCTTTATTAAAAGATTTAACCTCTACTACCTCTTAACTATTTCTAACTCCATAACCCTTCCCATGCTACAACCCGCTTAACTTTAACTGATTTTAACTTTAACAGTTCCACTGGACGTTTGTAAGCCCGCTTTCCTTTGGCTTGTAAACCTTCCTCTTAGCCAGCATGGAAAGTTCAGGCCACACGGCATGCGCCATATTGCCTACGGCGCATTCCACCCCACCCCACGGACCCGAGCTAAAGCAGCTTCAAAGCCATCCTGCAGTCCTGACAAGAATGTGTCCAATCCGACGTCATTCAGGTGTACTCCGTCATCTCTCAGTGCACCTCTCTCTCTGTCCTCCAACTCCCAATGGCGTATAGCAATCCCTCCCAGGGAATGTACGAACTTCGAAATCCTCTGGTTGACCACCTTTCGCACATTCTCGATCGCTTCGGGGTTTTTGGCCCCCCTTCCACATCTCCTGGCGATAATATCCGACCACACCAGCACGGATTCTAGAAAGCACTCCCTAAAACGGAGCATGTCCTGTTTTATTAGGACGAGTAAATCGCCCATCTTCACTTTTCCTAGGTCGTTCCCCCCGGCATGCACGACCAAAATGACTCTCCGGGGGGTCCACCTGCTGATTTCCGTAACGATCTGCAGCAACCTAGGCCACTGCAGGCCTCGAATTCCGTGCCAGTTTACCACCGTGTCTGTCATTCCTAAGCTCCTTCCTAATGGCCGAGTTGCTGCCCTCTTTTCCGCCCAATACACGAATGAATGACCAACAATCCAGACTTTCCACGGTTCCGCAGCTGAAACATAGAAACAAAGAAAACAGAACCCATGCCAGCCAACCGAAAAAACGCCATTAACCAAACCAGACTAATCACACCTTTGCATTCTTATAATACCAAATGCGGTCTAATGTATGATTTATAGGCCTGCGACTTCCATCTACCCAGCCGTTTTAAATCCTCTTCCTGCATACCATGTGCGTCTGCCATGGTTGCCGCACCTATTCTGAACGAATGCGTACCGAACTCAGACGCATTCAGACCTGCTGCGCGTAGGGCAAGACCGCCGAAAACTGGAACCGAGTGAGGGGGGCGCCCGCCGAATGTACAAAAAATTGGTCACAGATATTACGCGAGCTCATATACTCCCGGACTGTGGTTACCGGGCACCTCTTGGAGCCAAGGCTGTTAATCGCTATCCACCCGCCTCTGCCATACATGTCCGTCTTGGACTTTCTGATACATATTTGTAACGACTCTCCCGAGCAAATTACGTCGTTGTGTCGCAGGCTGCCAGACTTATTTTTACTTGCTGGAACCAGCTCTCCAATCCGCAATGCCGCGAAAAACGCCACCAAAAAGGCCGCTCTGAATAGCAACGCTTCCGAACTATTAACGCAAACGCTTTCCAACAGCTCTAATAGCTTAATTAACAGGGAAAACATAATCAGCCGTCGTCTATCAATGCGCGTCTTCTCTTTTTTCCAACCGCGTATTATCTGGCAAAAAATAAACTCCTTCGTGACGTCCGCCTTGCCATGTAGCTTTAACAAAAAGGCTACTCCCGCTAAATGTTTTTTAGCTGCCCCGACCGACTGACGCTTGTCCCGCAACGCTAACAACATATCTAGTGTGGCCGCCCGCGCCTTTCGTTGTCGACCACGCAGCCGCCTGCCAATGATAGCCAATCTAACCAAATGGAATTGTAACTCTTCCACGTCGCGCACGTGACCGATGCCTCCACCAGCTTCAGCAACTCTGCTCTGCCAGATTCCATAAATGAGGAGGGCATCGTGCCCCCTCGGCGTCCGCCTGAGGGTGCCGCTCCCTGAACGCCTCCATCTGTGAACGAGAGAGTGCGTCAGCCGCTCCATTGTCACAACCTGGAACATGCCTGGCTCGCAAATAAATATTGTTTTGCAGGCATTTCAAAACCACATGCCTCAACAACGCCAACACGGGTGGAGAAGCCGAGGTCTGCTTATTGATCACATAGACCACCGCCACGTTATCTGACCAGAAACAAACCTTGCGGTCCTGAAGCTCTGCGATCCACAATTCCAACGCTACCACCAAAGGAAAAAAATTCCAACAGTGTAACATTTTTGGTCCATTTTCTATCCAACCAACTCTGCGGCCAGGGCTCCCGGCACCAATGGTTATTAAAGATGACACCAAAACCTCCCGATCCCGCCGCGTCCGCGAACAGGCATATGTCGCTACCCGTCACCTCCTCCTTTGGGCACATCACCTGCCCGTTGAAGGATTGCAAAAACACCTTCCAGATATGTAAGTCTGCTCTCATCCCTTGTGTCACCCGCACGAAATGATGGGGTTCCCATACCCCCGCCATAGCTAACGTCAGTCTTCTTGAGAAGACCCGCCCCATGGGGATAACTTTACACGCGAAATTAAGCAGGCCTGCCAGCCTCTGAATCTGACGTAGGGTGACCTTCCTGCAGCTGGCCACCTCATTGACCACCTGGTGTAACCTCGCCACTTTTTCAACTGATAGCCTAAACATCATATCCTCAGAGTCGATCTCGATCCCGAGGAAGGTGATCCGGGTTAAGGGGCCCACAGTTTTCTCTTCTGATAACGGGACCCCCACCCGTCGCATGAGTTCACCGAGCCCACGAACAAAAAATCATCTAAATAATGTATCACCAATGAGATGCCGTCTCATACTTGAGTAACCACTCCAGAAAAGAACTAAACAATTCGAAATAATAGCATGAAATTGAGCATCCCATCGGCAGACACATGTCTATAAAAAATTGATTGTCAACCCGACACCCCAGGAGGTGGAAACAATCGGGGTGCACTGGTAACAAGCCAAAGGCGGACTCAATGTCCGTCTTTGCCAGCTGAGCTCCCTTACCCGCCGCCCTGACCAAACGAACCGCGCAATCAAACGACGTATACGAGACCGTTGCCTGTTCTTTTGATATTCCGTCGTTAACTGAATCTCCGGCTGGGAAGGATAGGTGATGAATTAAATGGAATTTTCCGGTTTCCCTCTTGGGTACTAAATCCAAGGGGGACACCCGCAAATTCGTAAAAGGCGGTACTTCGAAAGGGCCGGCCATGCGGCCCAGCTCCACTTCTTTAATCAATTTTTCTTTAACTAACTGGATATTATCTAACGCCGATTTTAGGTTGGGGGCAAACATAGATGCGGGGGAAAAAGTGAACGGAATAACGAAACCTTCCGAAAAACCGTCCTTAAGAATTTTTGCCGCCTGCTTCATGTTGTATTTGTCTAACCACAGATCCAGGACCCGGCTTTTCACTGGGGTTCGGTGCTCCACTGGCACCACCCACCGTGGCAGACGCTCTTTGTTTCTTGAAGCAGCGAACTGCTGTCCCCCGCAAACCGAGCATTCATGTCGGAATTTGCAGGTGGCATAAAACCTACAATGGCCCTCGTTGTAGAGCCAACATGAGCCATTGGGTCTCTGAGCTGCCGCGGGGGGCTGTTGCCCGCCTCCCGCGGCTCCCGTAGGAAAGGACGCTCGTGCGGGCCTTTGTGCCAGAATCAGCTGGATCCACACATCAGTTGCTTTTGTGGCCCAGCTTATGTGGCTCATTCCTGATACCCGCCGTCGGAAGTCTTCATCATAGCGCCACCAAGCTGACCCACCGTGCAGCTTGTAGGCGCTGTAGATGGTATTTAAATAAACCATCAACTCCGGTCCTTTACTCGGCTGATGCTGACACACTACGTGACCGAAAACCAAATAAGCTTGAAGCCAATTGCCGAACGTCTTAGTGATCTTTGGCTTCTTCTCCGTTCCACGTTCGGACAATCGTTCTTTGTCTACCATAACGTGGTCCACCGACAGTAAGGACCAAATATCCACATATAGACCTTTTTTGATCCTTTCCGTAACATCATCAGCCAAACCTACCCCTAGAGGGGCAACACCGCAAAACATCGAATCGGCATATCCTAAACCTTCCGTTGGGTCACCATCTGTACACAACGTTGAGCTTCCAGACACATTACTCACAGGCGGGCCTCTGCCCCCTGGTGAACCACAGGACACTAAAAGCCCTTCTTGCAGATCCACCTTGCTCAACAATGACTTTAACACAGTGACCAAATCCTGTTTCTCCGCGCCCTTCGCGGGATCCATCACATTACACCAAGCATTATGCAATGATAACTCACCAGCTCGACCGACCTCCGGCAATGCCAAGGGTGATGTCCTAGCAGTCTCCCTCCTCCGGATCCTGTGCTCGGGCGTGGGCTGCCGACTGACCCTTCGCGTAGCCTCCTGCGCCTTTTGCTGTTGAGCCAAACCAGGTTGGTGTCTGCTTGACCGTCCTTGCGAATGGCCTTGACTCCTGTTGCTCCTGTGGTCTTTTCCACGTTGCATAGGTTGTAAGTTAAGTGGCTGACGCTGGTCTTCTGACCACCGTGTCTCTTCTTCTGAGCTGCTCCTATCTGCTCTGCTGGCTCCTCGCGCCCTGCAGCTGCTGCTACTAGAAGCTCTGCTTGCCTGCTCTAACTGCCTGGAACGCCTGGCCTCCTGTCTTAGCGCTCTGGTTCTATCCTTCTGCCTGCGCCTGGCGCCCTGACCTTGGCGGCTACTGCCAGTGCGATTGTCAGACGTTTGGGACGAATAACCCAGCGTTTCTTGCAGCAGTGGGTCAAGGTATCTTGGGTTAACAAAACAACGGCGCTGTATGACCGTAGTGGGTGGTCGCAATTGTGAAGCGTGTCCGCTTGGCATTTGAGTGGGGTATACCGCCTCCTGCTGCCCCCGGTACAGGGAAGCCCCAGCTCTATTCCCGTAATGGTAAGCAGCTCTGTTGTGCCTATGGCCCGGGTGGCTAGATGCGTGGGGCTCAGGGGTCGGGCTACGTGACCCCGAAAATGAGCTACCCCCCCTTCGTTGTTTCCTCCATGGGGTTAAAGCGGCGGGGCCAGGGCTGCTTGTCGCGCTGCTGGTGGGGGTGCTAAAGGGGGCCGCTGCCTGTGGTATGTTCCCCCCTTTACTTGTACCCCCCCTCTGTCGCCTAGCCTGTGCTGCGCTGCGTTCTACTTGTGGTGCTCTGCCATCTTGGTGGGGTACGCGCCCTCCCCGCGTGTCCCCTCTCTCTTCTGCCTCTCTCCTTGGCTCACCTCTCCCTCTCTGCGATGTCCTGCGCCCAGACGCGTGCTGCTCTGTCGCTGCGGAGCTCACTGCTGCTGCTGCTGCCTGCCGCATGTCTTCTCTTCTGCTCCCCCTCGCCGGCGGTGAGCGCTGCCTCGTGGCGGGCCGCTTTCCCGCCACCCGATTTGAATTGGGCGCCATCTTTCTTCCGGTGCTCGCGGCTCCTGCCGCTCTTTCTTCTCCCCGGCTATTTCGCCGTCCGCGGCGTTTGTTCGCTGGGCTCGGACTGAGCCTCGCTGGCGGCTGCTTCTTTCGTTGCGGTCTTCCCCGCAACTGCTCTTCTGCTTCCGGCGGTGCTTCGCTGGCTCCGCTCTGCTGCGTCCCGGATCCCTCCGGCTCTGCCGCTCTCGCGGCCGTCCTGCAGCTCGACAGCAGCTCTTCCAGCCAGCCGGTGCCATCCTGCATGACCGCCGCCTGGATCCGTGCCCTCAGGTCCTCCATCTTGCTATAATGATGTCCCTGCAGTCCTATGTCAAAGCACAGATAACACAGTGATACATACTGCTATAATGTTCCTGCAGTCCTGTCAAAGCACTGTATGCTAAATGTCCAAAAACCTGTTAAATGTTAATTTATTCTTTCCAGTTGTGTTTTATATTCATTCAGTATTGTTATTGTTTTTGGTATTAAAGACCAGAGTTATTCTCTATTAAATTGGGTTTGGTGTGTTTTTTGGAACGTCTAGAACCAATTAATTAGATTTACATTAATTCCTATGGAAATAATGTCCTCAACTAACATTCATTTCTACTAAAATCCATTGCTTCCAGACGGATTAATGACGTTAGTTGAGGTTCTACTGTAGTTATTTTGCAAGATATGCAAAATGAGCTATTTTGGTCAAGCTTTTTTATTATTTTTCATGACGCTCTCAATGTGGGTTAAATAATGTACTAAGTTTTTTTAAATGGGTCATTAATAGAGATGAGCGAACGTACTCGGATAGGCACTACTCGTCCGAGTAATGTGCCTTATCCGAGTACCGCTGTACTCGTGCTGAAAGATTCGGGACGCGCTGCGGAGCGGGGAGCTGCAGGGGAGAGCCGGGAGGAACGGAGGGGAGATCTTTCTCTCCTTCTCTCCCGCCCGCTCTGCCCCGCTCCCCGCTGCGACTCACCTGTCAGCAGCGGAGCGCCCCGAATCTTTCAGCACGAGTACAGCGGTACTCGGATAAGGCACATTACTCGGACGAGTAGTGCCTATCCGAGTACCTTCGCTCATCTCTAGTCATTAATAACATGATGATAACAAATTAGCATTTTTTTATCTAGTAAGGGTGACTACCCACTACAGTTTTTTTTTCACTGCGAAATTCGCAGCGTTTTTTTTTTTCTGCAGGGGTCTATGGGACTTGTAATGTTAAAATCGCAATCGCGCAAAATCGCGATTTTGCAGTAAATTGCGATTTTAACATTACAAGTCCCATAGACCCCTGCAGAAAAAAAAACGCTGCGAATTTCGCAGTGAAAAGAAAACTGTAGTGGGTAGTCACCCTAAGGGTGCATTCCCACGAATGTATATTGGCTCGGCTCGGTTTTCACGCCGAGCCGATATACGTTGTCCTCGTGTGCAGGGGGGGGAGGATGGAAGAGCCAGGAGCAGGAACTGAGCTCCCGCCCCCTCTCTGCCTCCTCTCCACCGCTCCGCACTATTTTCAATGAGGAGAGGTGGGACAGGGCGGGGCTAATTCTCGGAACTTAGCCCCGCCCCGTCCCACCTTTCCCCATTGCAAATAGTGCAGAGGGGTGGAGAGGAGGCAGAGAGGGGGCGGGAGCTCAGTTCCTGCTCCTGGCTCTTCCATCCCCCCCCCCCTGCAGATGAGGACGACGTAAATCGGCTCGGCGTGAAAACCGAGCCGATATACATTTGTGGGAATGCAGCCTAAGGGAGGAAAGCTGGAGTTTTGACTTTTTTTTTATCTCTATTGTTTTTATATTTACCATTTTTTCACACTTTTTTTTACTATTCATTTTTCTACTAGGGAACTTGAACTTCATTAGGAATGATTGTTCCCATAAACACTAGAAAACTTCAGTATCGCAGTGTATTACCTTGGCCTATGTGACCCTGCCTCTGACTGGGCTTCATAGGTCACCACAGATGGCAGACCTGGAGGCCATTTTCAAGTATCCAAATATCATAGCAATCCATCAGCTCCCCCTGATCACATCATGGGTCTCTGATGGGTGACAGAGAGTGCCCCCTCCCACTGTCAGCCTTTTAAATTCTGTGGTTGCAATGACAGTTGCATGTAAATGGTTAAACGGCTGGGATCAGAGATTTCTCTGCTGCCAGCAGTTAGTGCTGGAGCTTGGCTGTCATTAGACAGATAAGTCCAAACTCCTATACTCTATTTCACTGTTACATAAAAGGGCGCATGCATCGAAATACGGCACCTTAGTGACCACCGTAAGAGGTATATTGGCAGTCACAAAGGGTTAACTAGAGGATCCAACTGTGACATTTAAAATTCTCACAAGGTGCTGATAAAAATACTAGAATATCAGATATATGTTTATATATACTGTATATTTCCACTTGTTCACTTTATTTTGGAAGCACATTTGAGAAAAAATTGCATGTTTCTGAGCAATTTAGACTTAATAAGTTAACATTTTTTAAAATTCTGATGTATATTGTTTTTCATTTTCATTTAGATTTTGTTTCATTTATATACATGGTATTGATGATTAATGGTGTGGATTTAGATTCAGATTTTTGTGTGGATTTGCACCAAAACCCACAGCGCAAAATAAACTATAATTTTTGGCACCAAAATCCTCTATATGTGAGCATATCATTATAAGGGCTAACGCCCACTTGCGTTTTTTCATGCTGCACTATTGTACATAAATATATCCCATTGCAGTGCCCATCACAGCTGAGGTAATGTCATGTTAAATGCAGGTGGGCTTCGGCCCACACTGCATGCCCCAGTCAGACTGGGGTTCTTTAGAAGTGGACACATGCAGTTACAACTCCCTGTGGACCCACAGCATGGGTGGGTGCCAGGAACCCACCGGCGGTACATAAATATATCCCATTGCATTGCCCATCACAGCTGAGGTAACGTCCGATTAAATGCAGGTGGTCTTCGGCCCACACTGCATGCCCCAGTCAGACTGGGGTTTGTAATACATAGACACTGGCAGGTACAACTCCCTAATGTGAAGTCCCTGTGGACCCACAGCATGGGTGGCTCCCTGGAACCCACCGGCAGTACATAAATATATCCCATTGCAGTGCCCAGCACAGCTGAGGTAACGTCAGCTTTAATGCAGGTGGGCAAAAAATTACTAGGATTACAATGTATGCGAGGGCCCCTAAAAAATTGGGGTACCAACAGTACTAATGTACTTCAGAAAAATTGCCCATGCCCAACCAAGAGGGCAGGTGAAACCCATTAATCGCTTTGGTTAATGTGGCTTAATTTGTAATTAGGCCTGGAGGCAGCTCAGTTAAAATAAAAATTGGTTCAGGTGAAAGTTTCAACGCTTTAATGATCATTGAAACGTATAAACATTGTTTAGAAAAATTATATGACTGAGCCTTGTGGGCCTAAGAAAAAATGCCCGTTCAGCGTGATTACGTGAGGTTTCAGGAGGAGGAGCAGGAGGAGGAGGATGAATATAATACACAGATTGATGAAGCAGAAATGTCCCCGTTTTGGATGGTGATAGAGAACGATGCTTCCATCCGCGGGTGCAGCCTACGTATTGCTTCGGTATTGCTGCTGTCCGCTGGTGGAGAACAGAAGTGTGGGGAAATCCAGGCTTTGTTCATCTTGATGAGTGTTAGCCCGTCGGCACTGTCGGTTGACAGGCGGGTACGCTTATCCGTGATGATTCCCCCAGCCTCACTAAACACCCTCTCTGACAAGACGCTAGCCGCAGGACAAGCAAGCACTTCCAGGGCATAGAGCGCAAGTTCAGGCCACGTGTCCAGCTTCGACACCCAGTAGTTGTAGGGGGCAGAGGCGTCACGGAGGACGGTTGTGCGATCGGCTACGTACTCCCTCACCATCCTTTTACAGTGCTCCCGCCAACTCAGCCTTGACTGGGGAGCGGTGACACAGTCTTGCTGGGGAGCCAGAAAGCTGTCAAAGGCCTTAGAGAGTGTTCCCCTGCCTGTGCTGTACATGCTGCCTGATCTCCGCGCCTCCCCTGCTACCTGGCCCTCGGAACTGCGCCTTCTGCCACTAGCACTGTTGGATGGGAATTTTACCATCAGCTTGTCCGCCAGGGTCCTGTGGTATAGCATCACTCTCGAACCCCTTTCCTCTTCGGGTATGAGAGTGGAAAGGTTGTCCTTATACCGTGGGTCGAGCAGTGTGTACACCCAGTAATCCGTAGTGGCCAGAATGCGTGTAACGCGAGGGTCACGAGAAAGGCATCCTAACATGAAGTCAGCCATGTGTGCCAGGGTACCTGTACGCAACACATGGCTGTCCTCACTAGGAAGATCACTTTCAGGATCCTCCTCCTCCTCAGGCCATACACGCTGAAAGGATGACAGGCAAGCAGCATGGGTACCCTCAGCAGTGGGCCAAGCTGTCTCTTCCCCCTCCTCCTCATGCTCCTCCACCTCCTCCTCCTCAACGCGCTGAGATATAGACAGGAGGGTGCTCTGACTACTTCCCCCGCCTGCGTTTCCGAGCGCAAAGCGTCTGCCTTTATGCTTTGCAGGGAACTTCTCAAGAGGCATAGCAGAGGAATGGTGACGCTAATGATTGCAGCATCGCCGCTCACCATCTGGGTAGACTCCTCAAAGTTTCGAAGGACCTGGCAGATGTCTGCCAACCAGGCCCACTCTTCTGTAAAGAATTGAGGAGGCTGACTCCCACTGCGCCGCCCATGTTGGAGTTGGTATTCCACTATAGCTCTACGCTGCTCATAGAGCCTGGCCAACATGTGGAGCGTAGAGTTCCACCGTGTGGGCACGTCGCACAGCAGTCGGTGCACTGGCAGATTAAACCGATGTTGCGGGGTGCGCAGGGTGGCAGCGTCCATGTGGGACTTGCGGAAATGTGCGCAGAGCTGGCGCACCTTTCCGAGCAGGTCTGACAAGCGTGGGTAGCTTTTCAGAAAGCGCTGAACCACCAAATTAAAGACGTGGGCCAGGCATGGCATGTGCATGAGACTGCCGAGCTGCAGAGCCGCCACCAGGTTACGGCCGTTGTCACACACGACCATGCCCGGTTGGAGGCTCAGCGGCGGAAGCCAGCGGTCGGTCTGCTCTGTCAGACCCTGCAGCAGTTCGTGGGCCGTGTGCCTCTTCTCTCCTAAGCTGAGTAGTTTCAGCACGGCCTGCTGACGGTTGCCCACCGCTGTGCTGCCACGCCTCGTGACACCAACTGCTGGCGACGTGCTGCTGCTGACACATCTTGATTGCGAGACAGAGGTTGCGTAGGAGGAGGAGGAGGAGGGTGGTTTAGTGGAGGAAGCATACACCGCCGCAGATACCACCACCGAGCTGGGGCCTGCAATTCTGGGGGTGGGTAGGACGTGAGCGGTCCCAGGCTCTGACTCTGTCCCAGCCTCCACTAAATTCACCCAATGTGCCGTCAGGGAGATATAGTGGCCCTGCCCGCCTGTGCTTGTCCACGTGTCCGTTGTTAAGTGGACCTTGGCAGTAACCGCGTTGGTGAGGGCGCGTACAATGTTGCGGGAGACGTGGTCGTGCAGGGCTGGGACGGCACATCGGGAAAAATAGTGGCGACTGGGAACCGAGTAGCGCGGGGCCGCCGCCGCCATCATACTTTTGAAGCCTCCGTTTCCACAAGCCTATACGGCAGCATCTCCAGGCTGATCAATTTGGCTATGTGCACGTTTAACGCTTGAGCGTGCGGGTGCGTGGCGGCGTTCTTGCGCTTGCGCTCAAACACTTGCGCTAGCTACGGCTGGACGCTAGGCTGAGAGACATTGGTGGATGGGGCCGAGGACAGCGGAGGTGAGGATGTGGGTGCAGGCCAGGAGACGGTAGTGCCTGTGTCCTGAGAGGGGGGTTGGATCTCAATGGCAGGTTGGGGCACAGGGGGAGAGGCAGTGTTGCAAACCGGAGGCGGTGAACGGCCTTCGTCCCACCTTGTGGGGTGCTTGGCCATCATATGTCTGCGCATGCTGGTGGTGGTGGCTCCCCGACTGATCTTGGCGCGACAAAGGTTGCACACCACTGTTCGTGGGTCGTCTGCACTCTCAGTGAAAAATTGCCAGACCTTTGAGCACCTCGGCCTCTGCAGGGTGGCATGGCACGAGGGGGCGCTTTGGGAAACAGTTGGTGGATTATTCGGTCTGGCCCTGCCTCTTCCCCTGGCCACCGCACTGGCTCTTCCGACCTGCCCTGCTGCTGCACTTGCCTCCCCCTCTGAAGACCTGTCCTCAGTAGGCTTGGCAAACCAGGTGGGGTCAGTCACCTCATCGTCCTGCTGCTCTTCCTCCGAATCCTCTGTGCGCTCCTCCCTCGGACTTACTCCAATTACTACTACCTGAGTGATAGACAACTGTGTCTCATCGTCATCGTCCTCCTCACCCACTGAAAGCTCTTGAGACAGTTGCCGGAAGTCCCCAGCCTCATCCCCCGGACCCCGGGAACTTTCCAAAGGTTGGGCATCGGTCACGACAAACTCCTCCAGTGGGAGAGGAACCATTGCTGCCCATTCTGGGCAGGGGCCCGGGAACAGTTCCTGGGAGTCTGCCTGCTCCTCAGAATGTGTCATTGTAATGGAGTGAGGAGGCTGGGAGGAAGGAGGAGCAGCAGCCAGAGGATTCAGAGTTGCAGCAGTGGACGGCGCAGAACTCTGGGTGGTCGATAGATTGCTGGATGCACTTTCTGCCATCCACGACAGGACCTGCTCACACTGCTCATTTTCTAAGAAAGGTCTACCGCGTGGACCCATTAATTGTGAGATGAATGTGGGGATGCCAGAAACATGCCTCTCTCCTAATCTCGCAGCAGTCGGCTGCGATACACCTGGATCAGGAGCTCGGCCTGTGCCCACACCCTGACTTGGGCCTCCGCGTCCTCGCCCGCGTCCACGTCCTCTAGGCCTACCCCTACCCCTCAGCATGGTGTATTACCAGCAGTGCAGAAACAGAACGCTGTAATTAAATGTGCCGCTTATTGGCCTGTGGTTGGAGGCTGACTTCGCTTATGTAACGCACAGTAGAGCCAGGAAAGAATTTTGCGCATGCCTGCTGTAACACTTAGCTGGCTGCGTATTAATTAGGACTACTACCCCCAGCAGAGACGCAGTACAGTCAGGACGGTCACAGGCAGCCCAAATATATTTTTTTGTCCCAAATTTTTTTGGAAAAGCCCACTGCCTATATAGACAGTATATGTCTTTCACGTTTTTCACTGTCCCTGCCTCACCACTACTGGCCCTATACTATGTACAATGACTGCAGAATGAGGACGCTATGGTCTGCACGGCCGATATACAAACAAAAAAAAAAAAAGGTGCAACACTGCAAAAAGCAGCCTCCACAGTACTGCACACGGTCAGATGTGGCCCTAAGAAGGACCGTTGGGGTTCTTGAAGCCTAAAATACTCCTACCGCTCTCCCTATAGCAGCTCCACCAAGATACCACTTTCCCTGAACTATGTCAGAATGCATCTGAGGCGAGCCGCGGGAGGGGCCGATTTATATACTCGGGTGACACCTGATCTCGCCAGCCACTCACTGCAGGGGGGTGGTATAGGGCTTGAACGTCGCAGGGGGAAGTTGTAATGCCTTCCCTGTCTTTCTATTGGCCAGAAAAGCGCGCTAACGTCTCAGAGATTAAAGTGAAAGTAACTTGAACATCGCGTGGTACTCGTCACGAGTAACGAGCATCTCGAACACGCTAATATTCGCCCGAGCATCAAGCTCAGACGAGTACGTTCGCTCATCTCTATTAAAAACGCATCTCACAAAAATCGAAAAGCCCAAACCTGCGATGCGTTTTTAACATTACAAATTCCCATTGACAATTGCGTAAAAAAAAACGCAGCAATAGTGCAGCATGAAAAAATTGCAAGTGGGTAGGAGCCCTAAATGTTATTTATTTCTAGATAACTTATTAAAAATTAGTCCGCTACTATACGATCACCCATACTAACTAAATAGTACAGGGTATTGTCATAGGAGGGTTAATGTGTGCTGTGTAATATACAAACTTTCAAAGCCTGCGCTGTGATTGGCTGTCAGTGGTACCTGAAACAATCAGGTCCCCATGACAGCACACAAATAGCCTGTTATCGGTTTCCCCCGAAAACAAGCCCTACCCCTATTTTCAGCGGTGGGGGGCTTGAAATTTAAGCTGTTCCCTGAAAATAAGCCCTAGATATGCTAGATTTAAAAAAAGCAATACTCACTTAGACGCCGGCAGCTGAGTATAAGTATAAGACACCCCCGAAAATAAGACACTGTGCCTCTTGTGAGGCAAAAATTAATATAAGACAGTGTCTTATTTTCAGGAAAACACAGCACTAACAGCCTGTTTTGGGTGTTTTACTGTCTGTGGGCAGCTGTGATTGCCAGAAGAGTGGCTGACAAATTTATGTCACTGCTGCACAGAGCCCAGGCATATATTTACCATTAGCAGTTGCAAAGGGGTTAACGAAGACCTTCAGTGAAAACACAGCTTTCCATCATAGTATCTCTTACCGGATTGACTCTTATCAAACGCTTGAATACTTTTATATATATTGTGATAAGTTGGGGATATTGAGCTCAACGGATCACCATCTTTCCTCCAGTAGATGGGTGGCAGCACAGGCCAGAAAAGTAGTAAATACTCGTAATTTCAGTGTTTATTTCATAGCACTTCCTGATCTTCACGCTGTTGTAATAAGGCATCACAGTGTTCATGCCATGAAAATACCTAGGTATCTGGCTGCTAGCTATACTGGATCATGTACCCTAACTATCCAGGCCAAATGCGTCAGTACATCACAATTTCC
This sequence comes from Eleutherodactylus coqui, assembly GCF_035609145.1. Classification (NCBI taxonomy): domain Eukaryota; kingdom Metazoa; phylum Chordata; class Amphibia; order Anura; family Eleutherodactylidae; genus Eleutherodactylus; species Eleutherodactylus coqui. The sequence goes on along the minus strand of NC_089848.1, from coordinate 395,233 downwards.
ATATCTCATACCCATCCAAGATGTCAGTCTAGGGGGCATCCTTCCCTGTCAGACTCCTGGTATTCACCAGGCAACAGCTTGGTCTGCACTAGGCTCTCTCTCAGCACAAACACAATGGACCAATCAGGGACCTGGAACTCAGCAAAATAGGAGAATGTCTCTTCTGTAGACGTGCCCACCCAGTTGTTTGCTGATTAACTAGCAGTGGAAACTCCTTTTCTGCTGCACATTTCATCACATAACCTACCCAAAGCCCCCTACTGGTCATGTTTGGTATTGCCTTGCTACAGTATGTTTTACTTATTTCCCTGCAATCCAGTATCCTGTGTGCTGCTGATCAGCATCATATAGTGGAAGAGCAGACGTTTGAGCTGTAAATGGCCTTGGTGCTGTTCGGGAGTCATAGACAAAAACTCATTTTGAGAAGCATATAGCATGTTTACCAAGATAGTCATGGATTCCCAAACCTAGGGGCCCCTGGCATTTACATAGGTTTAACTGATGCTGGTAGCAGCCCCCCCACATGAGATAACAAGCAGTATTATAAATAGGCACTGCAGTAATGTGATTATCATGATACAAACATAGTAACATAATAACAACACAACTAGATGGTATGCGCCTGTTAGCCGGTGAGCAGAGGTGTAACCTGAAACTCCAGGGACCCCATGCGAAATGTGTACCAGAGTTCCCTCAGCTACAATGTGCCATTTATAATAGTGATGTGTTTTCATGGGGCCCTCAGGCAGCGGGGTCGGATGCAGCTACTCCATGCAGGCATTGTGGGACAGCTTTTGCATCAGGCCCAGCAGCTTCACACTAAGTTTCAGCCATCTTCCATAGGATTAAATCCTTCATTGTAATTCATTTGCTTTTCTAAAAATAAATGGCTACAATAACATTGGATGCGCAAGAGAAAATCGGTGTGGATTTCAGAAACCATAAAAGGATGTATTTTGTGTCTTTTCCTTTTTTCTATTTGTCTGCAGTGTTTCATAATGTCTGCTGATCTCTTCCAAGTTTCCCAGTGTTTAGTAATATTCCACTTAGCGCTGCTGTGCGATGTCTAAAGTTCCCTTACAATGCAGATTGTTTATTTTTGGACTTCTTTAGATAAAGCTGCGGGGGCATGCCGTCATTGACATGTCTGGGAAGAAGACGTGTGATATCACCACTTATATGTAGCCATTCCATGGTTAATCTGCTGATAAAGACGCCAACATTCCTTTCTTAGTGGGAAATAACATGCAGACCTTAAAATGAAAAAGTTGTGTCTGACTTAGGCCACCTGCAGACGGCCGGGTCGGATCCGGCTGTGAGAATTCTCGCAGCGGGACCCGTTCCGCTCCCCTGCAGGGACCAGCGCATACTCGCCTGCTTCCGCGGCTCCGGCTGTTTGATGTCCAGCAGCCGGCGCATGCGCAGACCGGAACGGCAGCCGGGGAGTGAGATTTCTATGCGGAGCATGCCGTGATTTGTTTGCCGCGGCCGGCTAACGCAATCCTATGGCAGCTTCTACAGGCGAAAATTCTGTGGGAAATCCCACCGCGGAATTTCCGCCCGTGTGCAGGAAGCCTTACTAATATTAAAGGGTCACTCTGTTGGTGTTTTTTTTCATTCCCTATGCAGCTATTCCCCTAGTACAGTGATGGTGAACCTTTTAGTGACCGAGTGCCCAAACTACAACCCAAAACCCACATATTTATGGCAAAGTGCCAACATGTCAGGGGGCGGGGCTTATCACCACGTATGATTTTACCCCCGTCGTTCTAAAAAGGACAGGGCTGCTTCAAAATGGACAGCGTGCAGATTGTGACTGCTTTTTGGATGCGGAAATACTACAGAATGTCCTCAGCGGAAAAGTCTGTGGAAAATTCTGCAGCATTTCAGCATCCAAAAAGCAGTCAAGATCTGCAGGCTGTCTATTTTGAAATAGAGCTGTCCTTTTCTGCCACATGTAAACATACCCCAGCAATAATAGTGACATCCCACAGCAGCCCCCCCCCCTGCACAATAGTGACACCCCACAGCAGCCCCCCCCCCTGTACAATAGTGACACCCCACAGCGGCCCCAGTATAATAGTGACATCCCACAGCGGCCCCCAGTATAATAGTGACATCCCCCACAGCGGCGCCCAGTAGTAATAGTGACATCCCACAGTGGCCCTCAGTATAATAGTGACATCCCACAGTGGCCCCCGGTATAATAGTGACATCCCACAGCAGCCCCAGTATAATAGTGACATCCCACAGCAGCCCCCAGTATAATAGTGACATCCCACAGCAGCCCCCGGTATAATAGTGACACCCCACAGCGGCCCCCAGTATAATAGTGACATCCCACAGCGGCCCCAGTATAATAGTGACACCCCACAGTGGCCCCCAGTATAATAGTGACACCCCACAGTGGCCCCCAGTATAATAGTGACATCCCACAGCGGCCCCCAGTATAATAGTGACATCCCACAGCGGCCCTCAGTATAATAGTGACATCCCACAGCGGCCCCCAGTATAATAGTGACATCCCGCAGCGGCCCCCAGTAGTAATAGTGACATCTCACAGCGGCCCCCAGTGTAATAATGACATCCCACAGCGGCCCCCAGTATAATAGTGACACCCCACAGCGGCCCCCAGTACAATAGTGACACCCCACAGCGGCCCCCCCAGTACAATAGTGACACCCCACAGCGGCCCCCCCTGTACAATAGTGACACCCCACAGCGGCCCCCCCTGTACAATAGTGACATCCCACAGCGGCCCCCAGTGTAATAATGACCCCCACAGTGAAAAGGAAGTTTTTCTTTTTAGTAAAATCAGAACCAGACGTTCGGTTGCGGTGATCAGGCTGACTTCTCACTGGGATACATTGTTTGATATAAACATTGTTACAATCACAATAGCTCTATTTCTGAATGTAATCGCTGATCAGGTTCCTTTGGTTAAAAGAACCTCAATTAATTGATAGCTGTTCATTTTCTTCTGTTCCCACTGACTATAGATTAATGCTGTCAGTTTGTAGCATTCAGTTTAATTAACTCTTTCTAGTCTTTATACAATAATAATAATCTTTAATGATATAGCACCAACATATTCCGGAGCGCTTACAATCAGCATCAACCTATTCCTATTACATGACTTGTTACATGTCTCTGGGTTCATGTGCAGAACTTCATATTATCAATATGTCAGTTCATACTCCAGGGACGAGCCAAGTTACTTCATTCTACCAGGGAACCGGAGTTATTGGCTACCGCTCATTATTTCATTGATGTTACTTGTTTTTACTTTTTCCTATTCTTCCACCAATCTCCCGGTATATGCAGATCCAGAAATGCAGAAATAGTAATAAAATAAGTAAGTCTGCAGACTTGAAAAACCGTCAGTATATACGGGTATATCAATTGATATGGAGAGCAGGAATAAGCACACGTTAGCCTATGTGTACCAGATCAGCTCTAATTTAATGCTCATTGCAAGCCTTTTTTTATAGACATGTCACATATCTAAAAGGACGTTGATTCTGAGCCGAACATGACATATTTTGTCTACATCATTCAATCATTTGCCACATGTTTAATCAAAGTCCTTTCGTGATACCTAAAACTTTCCATTCTTCAGCGGTTCTGATATTTCCTTATACGTGTCTAAACATTTAGGCCTCATGTCCACGGGGAAAATCAGGCCCGCTGCGGATTTGTAACGCGGATTTGGGCTTTGGATGCCCTGTAATTGTCTTTTATTTTTCATGCAGGAGATCAATTGAGCTATGTGCTCTGAGCTCCTGCATGCGTGAGCCGCACTAAAATGGAGCATGTCCATTTTTTTTCATGCTCCAGAAATTTTTTAATTACCATCCGCGGGTATTTATCTACCCGCGGGTGGTCAATGCATCCCTACTGGCGCGCGGATCCGCGTGCGGGAATAACGCTGCAGATTTTAATTCTTATTTTCCCCGTGGACATGAGGCCTTAAAGGGGTTGTCCCGCGCCAAAACGGGTTTTTTTTTTTATTCAATAGGCCCCCCGTTCGGCGCGAGACAATCCCAATGCATGTGTTAAAAAAAAAAAACGTTTAGTACTTACCCGAATCCCCGCGCTGCGGCGACTTCTTCCTTACCTTACTAAGATGGCCGCCGGGATCTTCACCCACGATGCACCGCGGGTCTTCTCCCATGGTGCACCGTGGGCTCTGTGCGGTCCATGGCCGATTCCAGCCTCCTGATTGGCTGGAATCGGCACACGTGACGGGGCGGAGCTACGAGGACCAGCTCTCCGGCACGAGCGGCCCCATTCACCAGGGAGAAGACCGGACTGCGCAAGCGCATCTAATCGGGCGATTAGACGCTGAAATTAGACGGCACCATGGCGACGAGGACGCCAGCAACGCAACAGGTAAGTGAATAAATTCTGTATGGCTCATAATTAATGCACAATGTACATTACCAAGTGCATTAATATGGCCATACAGAAGTGTATAACCCCACTTGCTGCCGCGGGACAACCCCTTTAACACTTCATAATGATTCAGCATGATTGTTTATCAGTGTGTGTTTACTTTTTATGACTTTATTTTGAGGTAAGTATATTGCTTATAACTATCAATTTCTGTTACTTTATCTGTTATCTTTCTGTAGCTCTCTCTCTTATCAATTTATATCTGTACTTCACCCATCTCCTGACTAGTCACCAGTTATGGTTTATTGCTGGTTAAGTCAAGCTGACATTCTAGCAAAGCCTGGGGTTCATACATGGTGATTCTAATACAAAAATGATTTCTCTGAAACAGTAGAATCTAAAATAATATCACAAAACCTGGGGTCCTGGGTAATTTCCCCTACAAACAAGGTTAATATCAAACAACGTATCCCAGTGAGAAGTCAGTAGAAGTGGACTGCTATACATCCTAGCGATGGAACCGCTGGCAGCAGCCCTAAGGAGTAACCCTGATATCCGGGGAATGGCAGGCGGAGGCGGAGAACAAAAAATCTCCATTTTTGCAGACGACCTGCTGCTTTACGTTACGAGCCCTAATACGTCCCTGCCCGCAATTCTAGAAGAATTAACAAGTTGTGGGAAAATTAGTAATTTTAAGATAAGCCCTCAAAAATCCGAAATACTCAACATTTCCATACCATCAATGGAGGCCAACCTGTTAAGCGAGACATTTCCATTTATATGGAGAAAGAACCCCTTAAAATACTTAGGCATAAACATCCCTTTGAGCTTAACTACAAACCCCTACTCTCCATATTTGAATCAGAAATGACGGGTTGGTCCAAACTACACCTTTCTTGGTTCGGCAGGATTAACTCACTTAAAATGAATATCCTGCCCAGAATCCTTTACGTCTTCCAGACTATGCCATATGACATACCCAGGAGCTTCTTCACACTGTTACAGAAGGCAACAACAAGATATGTGTGGGGAAACCTTCCACCGAGAATTAGTTACAAGATCCTCACCCGACCACGGGCAGCAGGGGGGGCAGGCTTGCCAGACCTAGAACTCTACCACAAGGCAGCAATAGGGAAATGTATCCTAGACATACTCCATTACCCAGACACAAAAACATGGGTGACTTTAGAGACGGAAGAGAACAACCTAAACCTGGGGGGCGCATTCTGGATCCCAGGAAGAGTAGACTGGAGAGGACAAGGGGCCTCCCCCCTCGCCGTAACTCTCCTGGGGGCTTGGAACTGAATAGCCAGGAGCAGGAAGATAATGAACATACCGGGCCCACTAACCTCCCTTTCTGGCAACCCCCAAATCCCCGCCACCCTAACAGTAACGGAACTGTCAATCTTACCAGGCGCACCGAAGCCACGAGTCAGAGAGGTCTGGGGACCAGGCGGTATGCGCCCACTGGGTGAATTAGTCGGGACTCATAGACAAAAACCAGGTGCCTGGATGTAATACTTCCAGGTGAGGAACTACTTAGGATCGCTTGGGAATCCTGGGTCACTGAGCCCGGAGCTCATCCCATTCGAAAAGCTATGTGTGGGTCCTGACGCACCCCCTCACGCAATATCTCTGCTGTACGGGTTGTTGGCCGACGCGAAAATGGGAGAGACACGACCGCCATGGGAGACGAGATGGGAGGAGGCATTGAACAGACAGTTCTCCGGAGAGCTCTGGAGCAAGACATATCAGATGACCCACAAGATGTCCATCTCTACCAAGGCACAGGAGCTCAATTACAAAATTGTCACACAATGATATAGAACCCCGGACAGACTCCACAGAATTCTCCCAGAAGTTTCAAACACATGCTGGAGATGCTGCTCCGATGTAGGAGACATGCTACACATCTGGTGGTCCTGCCCGTTGATTGCGCCCCTTTGGGAGGATGTTGCCAGGGTCTACGAGAAGGTCTGCAGATCCCCTATGGCTCTGACCCCCGAGATCGCTCTCCTCTCCATGCTTCCCGGGTAGCCGGGTCTCGAGATGTCTGGGTGGCCTGGATAGATTTCAAAGGCTCCCCGTCATTCCTCAAATGGCTGGCTGACGGATCTCTATAGACAGAGATGAAAACCTACCCACGTGACGCCGCGGTCCCCTTCCTACTCGCCCTCCTGTTTCCTTAATTTCTCTCTTCCCAGCATCAACATACGCTCAGCGAATTTATGAGACAGCAAAACCCTCTACCTCCCTCCCCCTCGCCCCATCGTACCCAGTTTTTCCTTCCCCTTCCCCCCTTTCTTCTTCCCCCAGCACTGTTTGGGGTATATCAATGTATCTGTTTGTCTGGTTCTGTTTCGTTAATAATGTTATTTATAAAACCTGCTTGCAACGCGCATTATTTAACCCCGCAGGGTTAAAAGAAGATTTAGAAGCGACGGTCCCTGAGTGGCGGGCATTGCGGGTGACTTCCTCAGAAGCTCATCAGTCGATACCGATAACTAAAAGTAAAGGGCATTCAGAGGAAGAGACCTCCATAGAAATTGAGAAACTCGGACCCCGAGGCTCACATAATGACACTATGGCCTAGGCGGGTACACCCTTACCCAATAAATACCTTGAATATAAAGCCCCCGATATATAAAAGGGAAAAATGGAGAGGTACGAACCCGCATTAGCCTGCGACCCAAACCGCGCCACAAGAAGAGAGAACAATACGCTGTATGTTCAATTAGTATCCATTTTATTGAAATGTTGTATTGTTGGCATAGAAATTCAATAAACACATTTTGAAAGAGAAGTCAGTAGAAGTGGGACATCTACTGTCGGGATTGATTATTGCAACTACCTAAGACTAAAAAGAGAAGGTAGATGGCTAATCACTGGAGCTGAGCTTCTTGCTGTGATTATATTAAAAAGAAGAACTCCTTTGCTATGAAACATATTAACCCCTTAGTGATAGCCCTATAGTGTTTTTATGTCCTGCTGTTGCAGGACGTGCATGGAGGGAGATAGCATTTAAATCCCCCGAACAGTCCTGTACGGCGCCCCGCGGTTAGATCGGGGGGCCGTGCAGGTGTCATGGCAGCCAGGGGCCTTCTGAAAGGCCCCAGGGCTGCCTTAGCAGACTGCCTATCAAGCCATCCCCTTGCGGTGGCTCGATAGACTGCCTGTCAAAAAACAGTCTGACGTAATGCTATAGCATTACGTCACACTGCAGGAGCGATCAATGCATCGCTGGTTGTAGTCCTCTAGGAGGACTAAAAGAAAGTGTAAAAATAAGAGCAATAAAGTTTTAGTAATTATTAAAGGAAAAAAAAGTAATAAAAGTTCAAAAAGCCCCCTTTTGCCATATTTGCAATAAAAAATCAAAATAATAAACCAAAAATACATATTTGCTATTACCGCGTCCATAAAAGTCCGATCTATCAAAGTAATGTATTATTTACCCCGCACGGTGAACATGGTCCAAAAAAAAAAAACACCCGAAATGCACTTTTTTGGTCACCCTATCTCCAAAAAAAAATGTAATAAAAAGCAATCAAAAAGTCAATTGTACGGGAAAATGGTACCAAGGGAAACGACAGGACGTACCGCACTAAATGAGCCCTCACTTAACTATGTCGACAGAAAAATAAAAGTTATTGTGCGCAGAAAATGGACACAGAAAATCATTTAAAAAAATTAAATATCTTAAAAAAAAATACTAGTAGTACAGCAAAAAAAAACTATATAAGTTTGGTATCGTGGTAATTGTTGCAGTTTGTGTGTCGTAGAAACAGGACGCACTGAAAGATGGTGGAATGTCGTTTTTTTTTCCATTTCTCTCCGCTTAGAATTTTTTAAAAGTTTTTCAGTCCATTATATGGTACAATAAATAGAACCAGTGAAAAATACAACTCATCCCGCAAAAAACAATAAGCCCTCATACAGCGACGGCGATGGATAAATAAAGGAGCTACGATTTTTAAAAAGGGAGGAGGAAAAAACGAAAATGGAAAAAAGCAAAAAAGCTCCATCACTAAGGGGTTAAAGATGCCAGATGTAATGAACGTGCATATTTATGCGTATTAGATTACTGTAATAGTATAGGCAGTGTTGCATGGCCTGTGACCCGCTTTGGATAGAATCTGTAACAGATAACTTAGGTCTGAGGAAGCCACCAGCAGTCCTGGTTTCCTGGTCCAGCACTGTGACAGGTCCTGGAAAAGTCTGCTTTTTACACCTCTTGGAGAGCATTGGAACAAGCAGCCACCAAATGCACTAAAAATCCCTTTTAATTCAAAGGATAGGTCATTTTTGGTAATAATAACCTTTTTTTGCTTTTGTTTACAGAACAAGTTATGCAGATGGAAAGCTCAAAGCTCCCCCAAACCGTGAGCTGGCAATCAGGGGACACAGATATCATAGTAACATAGTATGCTAGGCTGAAAGAAGACCATGTCCTTTTACTTTAGCCTGTTTACAACCCCCCCTTGTTGATCCAGAGGAAGGCAAAGAAAAAAAACTAATGAGGCAGAAGCCAAATTGCCCCACCCTGGGGGAAAAAATTCCTTCCTGACTGCATAGTGGCAGTCAGAATAATTCCAGGATCGAAATTCTTCTGAGAAGGTTCCTTCCTGACTCCAAATCTGTCAGTCAGAAGATCCCAAGATCAACAACCCTTCTGACTATTTAATGTCTATATCCTGTATTGTCATGCTCTAAAAAGACGTCTAGTCCCCAAATGCAACATATATTTGAGAATGCTGTGAGCAGTGTGAGACACTGAAGGGGTTAACTATGGACAGTCAGTATGTTCCCCCTCGATTCAGGTATTACGCCCAGTGGGTGTGAAGGGAGTTCGTGTCTCACTGCGTGGTACACGGGGAAAACCAGGTATGTGATGTGATCTCCAGCAACTATATGCTGGAGATGCTTTTTAGAGAATGTGTTGGGCCTGGTGTTTCTGGAATTGATGGCAGGCTTGGTAGTGGGGCTGTCCATTCCACCTCCTCCACTCCAGGTCTTATTAGGGGGATTAGCTTCCCAGGTGTAGAGGCTAGGTAATTAACCCAGCCCATAAAGTCTGCAAAGATGCAGACAGAGAGGAGGCCGGGTGCAGCTAAGTACGCTGGAAGCTGCTGGACTTTGATACAAGTGTGTGATTTTTGTACGGCTGCAGCCGTACGTATAGTTAGGGAAGGACTATGTTTAGCTAATGCGAGATAAGCAGGATTTTGTTTAAACCTGAAGTTAAGGCTGTGTTTTGTTTATTTTTTGTGATTTTCTAATGAACACAGGCCAAGCCTGTATGTACTTTATTTGCTGTTGTGGTCTCTGACTGCCGCTCACACTGCAACCCCACGCTCTACCTGAGCTGACTCTCCCACAGCAAGTACTGCGTGAGTGATTGGTTAATTACAGACAATGGTGGAAACTTAAAGGGGTTGTCCTGTTGTGACAAGTGCATCCATATACTTCTGTATAGCTATTACAAAGCACTTTGTAATATACTGTGTGCTTTGTAAATGAGCCATACAGAAGATATATATTTACCTAATCGGGTGCATCCCCCCCCCCCCCCTATATTTACGTATCCGTCGTCCTTGGATATGACAAATCCAGCCTGCTGTCAGCTTCTTCTTGACACGCACGGGCAGTAGCTCTTGTTGGCTGGTTGGGTCCTCGTGCATGCGTATGCGCTGTCCGCTCACCCCATGGTAACGGTTTCACCGTTCCCAGCTGGCTCCCGCTGAAGAATAGCAGCACAGCAGCTTCCCCCGGCGAACCATCCTCAGCTGAAGGGTAAGTATGTATGTCACTGTTTGTGTGACTGTCAATGGTCCTGTGGTGTGTGTGTGCACCATACAAGGCCACCATGCCACAACGCTGTCGTGACCGACAAGCTGTGTGACTGCAGCACCACACCGCCCTACATTGCCTCCCTCATCTCAATCCACTACCCAGCCCACGCCCTCCACTCAGCTAGCAAAATTAAATTAAGTGCCCCTTTAATACGAACCACTTATTCCTGCCTCCAAGACGTCTCCAGAGCGGCGCAAGTCGTCTGGAACGCGCTACCAAAAACTATCCGGGCAATTCCTGACTCACACAACTTCAGCCTTGCTCTAAAAACGCACCTCTTCAGGGAGGCATACCACATCCCCCAAACCAAACCCCTCTTTACTCCACCTGATAACATGCTCCCTGACCTACTGACTGCAATTCGTGCTGGCCGCAATCAACCGCCCCCCTGCAGTCATACCAATTCAGCCACTACACGGATTACGTCTGACTATTATCTGTGTATAGCATCCCTCACTCTCCACCCCGCCATACCATGCACATCTCCAGCCCCTTTATCTTGTGTATCCCCCCATTACTTGTAGTATGTAAGCTCGTTGGAGCAGGACCCGCACCCCTATTGTTTCCATCAGCTGATTACTATGTAACCGTGGTTTTGTATCTTTGTTTTTTATATCTGTTCTCCCCTGTTTTGTAAGCGCTGCAGAATGTGTTGGCGCTATACAAATAAAGATTATTATTATTGAGTGAATATCCGAGGCAAGAGTTGCAAGAGATAGCTATATAGCATTTAGCCTGGTCAGCGGGTCAAGATGACACGTTTCTCAATGTTCACATTTGTTACAAAATATTCTCTCTGAACAACGTTTTGTTTATAACTACTGTACTCTTGTGTTCTGAGAACCTAATCACCCCTCAAGCCCAATTGCTAGAAAATGCATGCCCTCTGCTGACCCCTTTAAATGTGCGCTCTGGAACTGCCATTTAGCATGCAATAAACTCCCCACCATCCACGATTTTTTCAGTGCTAAATCCCTAAATCTGCTCGCTCTCACAGAAACGTGGATACAGCAGTCTGACACGGCCTCCCCTGCTGCACTGTCTTACAATGGCCTGCAGTTCTCCCATACCCTGAGACCAAATGACAGGCGTGGTGGAGAAGTAAGTGCTCTACTCTCACCGAAATGTACTTACTAGGTCACCCCCCCTTCCCCCGTACACTTACTCACTTTTCAATTGTTTGAAGTACATATGCTATGACTTTTACGCCCACTCCATGCGAGTGGCAGTTATCTACCACCCCCCAGGTGCTCCTCGCCTGTTCCTGGATTACTTTGCCGCCTGGCTCCCCCACTTCCTATCCTGCAAATTCCAAACCTGATCTTAGGAGACTTTAACATCCCCACTAATGACCCCAACTCCCCATCTGCCTCTCAGTTGCTATCGCTCACCTCCTCCCTTGGTCTCTCACAACTCACAGCCTCTCCCACTCATAGGGATGGCAATACACAGGGTCTGGTCTTCCTCCGTCTCTGCTCTGATTCTCACTTCACTAACTCCCCTCTTCCGCTCTCAGACCATAACCTCCTCTCTTTCTCTGTCAAGCTTCCTAGTATCTCACCAGACCCTCCTTCCTACTGTGTCTACAGGAACCTTCAGGCCATTCACACCCAGAACTTCGCTAAGTCTCTACAGTCCTCTCTGTCCCCTATTTCTCTCCTCTCCTGCCCCAACCTGGCTGCCACACATTACAAAGCACCGCTCTCAAACATGCCCTGGATGAAGCGGCACCCCCTTGTGACCCAAGCTATCAGCTGCAGAGCATAGCAACCCTGGCTCACAACTCAAACGCGCTTCATCCGATGGTGCTCTAGATGTGCTGAACGGCTGTGGAGAAAGTCACAAACGTCCATGGACTTCCTCCACTACAAATTCATGCTCAGAACCTACAACCTCGCCCTCCACCATGCCAAACAAGTCTATTTCACCTCTCTAGTCTCTTCACTATCTCACAACCCTAAACGGCTCTTTGATACCTTTCACTCCCTTCTCATCCCTGAACCGCAGCTCCCTGTGGCAGATCTCAGTGCCAAAGCTGTCTGCTTACTTCAAAAAGAAAATTGATGACATCTGGCAGGAAATAACTTCCCCATCCCAGACCAGCCCTGACCCTAGTCTTGTCAGTAACAGCCCCTGCTCACTGTCTGTACTTAGACCAACGACAGAGGAAGAAGTCTCCAGATTGCTTTCCTCTGCTCATCCCACCATCTGCACTAGTGACCCATTCCCCTCACACCTCCTCCAGTCCCTCTACCCGGTGGTTATCTCCCATCTCACCACTATTTTCAACCTCTCTCTGACCTCTGGCATTTTTCCCTCCTCTTTCAAACATGCCATCATATCTCCACTGCTAAAGAAACTGACTCTGGACTCGACTGATGCTGCCAACTGCCGACCCATCTCCAACCTGCCCTTCATCTCCAAACTACTAGAATTCCTGGTTTACTCCCACTTTATAAGCCATCTATCAGAAAACTCTCTTCTCAACCCCCTACAGTCCAGCTTCCATCCCCAACACTCAACAGAAACCACCTTTACAAAGGTGTCAAACGACCTCTGGACAGCCAAATCGAGCAGTGACTACTCTCTAATGATCCTCCTCGATCTCTTCACAGCATTTGACACTGGTGACCACAAACTCCTCCTCAGTATGCTTCGCTCCATCAGCCTAAAGAACACTGCTCTCTCCTGGTTCTCCTCCTACCTATCTGACTGCTTATTAAGTATCTACTTTGCTGGCTCTACCTCCCCCCCTCTTCCCTTTGCTGTTGGGGTCCCCCAGGGCTTAGTCTGCGGCCCCCTTCCTTTCTCTATCTACAGAGCCCCTATTGGATAAGCCATCAAGAGTTTTGGCCTCCAATACCAACTCTACGCTGACATCTCTGCACCTTTACTCCAAAACATAACCGACTGTCTGTCCGCTGTCTCAAACACTATGTCCTCTCTGTACCTAAAACTGAACCTCTCAAAAACCTGGCACTACCCTAACTCCCAGACAGCACACCCACTGCCTTGTCATATTCAACTCTGATCTCTCCTTTACCCCCCCCCCCCCTCCCCACATCCAATCTTTGGCCCAAACATGTCTGCTGCACCTCAAGAACATCACAAGAATTTGCCCTTTTCTCACCTTGGACATGCTAAAAATGCTCACTGTTACCCTCATCCTTGCCTCGAGTATTGCAACTTGCTGCTGATCGGCCTCTCCTGCTCCAGACTCTACCCCTTCCAATTCATCCTGAATGCGGCATCCAGGCCCATCTTCCTGTCCAGCCGCTACTCGAACGCCTCACCCCTGTAGCAGTCACTGCACTGGCTGCCCGTCAAATAAAGAATTCAATTTAAACTCACTACCTTTATCCATAAAGCTCTCCATTGCATTGTGCCGCCCTACATTGCCTCCCTTATCTCACTCCACCACCCATCCTGGCCCTATGCTTGCTAAAGAAATTAGACTGAGTGCCACATTAATTCGAACCTCTCATTCCCGCCTCCAAGACTTCTTCAGAGTAGCACCAGTCCTCTGGAATGCGCTACCCAAAACTATCTGTGCAATCCCTGATTCACAAAACTTCAGGCGTGCTCTAAAAATGCACCTCTTCACGGAGGCATACCATATACTCTAAACCAAACCCCTCTTTACTCCGCCTGACAATGTGCTCCCTGTCCTAGTGACTGCATCCCCTGCTAGCTGTCATCCACCTCCCCTGGCAGTCACACCAATTCAGCCACCACATGGCTTCCTGTCTGACCATTGTTTATGTGTATAGCATCCCACACTCCACCTCGCCATACTGTGTATATCTCCAGTCACTTTACCTTCTGTATCACCCCATTATTTGTTTCCATGAACTGATTACTATGTAACCTTGGTATTTGTATTTTTGTCTTTCTGTATCCCCCTGTTTTTGTAAGCACTGCAGAGTATGTTTGGCGCTATATAAATAAAGATTATTATTATATCATATATGATTCTTCTGTGCTTACATGCATTTGCCTTTAATTTTAGATGTTAAATTCCTTATCTTGCATATTCATATTGTGCTTATGTTTCATCGAACAATGTAAATTAATGAAATATAATAAATTTGAACTATTGTAATTGACGCATGTGCCTCTATGAAAGATGCTGCCTGTCAATCAATAAACAGATAATTTGATCTTGCTAAGTGGTGTTGTGGTGAGAGTTATTTCCCAAACTTGGCTATCCTTCTAATTAAATTTGTACCCCAGAAGCATATTCTATAGCAAATAACGATACACACGTAACGATTGTCGTTCAATGAAAGCGCGTGATAATCATTGTGTCTAAATACAATCCATTGTGCACTTTTTGTTTGTCACTCTGTTTCAGTCTGCTTAAAAATCATTGGTGGTTCACTCACTTCTCGTGACGTCTAAATGCTCCTTGCTCTTTTTCACATAGAAATGAGCAATTCTCAGCGATGATCTGCTTGTATAAACATTCTGCACAAGCACAAACAACTGTGAATGAACCAGTGGTGACAGGCCTCTCCGTGAATTCAGCGCATCCCCACACCTCCATTCTTCATTGGTCCCGACCAGGCATACATTTGTGGCGCAATTTACCCAATTTGTCGTGTAAATTATACATTAGTCTGTTGGTTTGGGGCGACCAAACTCTGCCCAATTTTTTTTAGAAAAGTGAGAGGTCTGCTTCAGGAGCAAGAAAAGTTGCAAAACTTGTGCTGAAGCTGCAACTTTTCTACGGCAGTATTCTGGCATAATCTGTTTGTAAATGACCCCCAATGTCCTCCGAATGTAATGAGTATAAAATCACGCGTTACATTATACCACCAGAATATTGTACATCACATTTGTAACAAATTTGTGCATTTTCAATTACTCTAAATGTCAACTGGATTTTCCAAGATTATTTAAAAATTCACGGGGCAAATAAGTGGCTAAAACAGGAAGAAAAAACTGGACTCGCATCTCAAATTTTCTGTTGCTCCAATGCTATCTTAGCAGTAACATGTGTTCATACACACATGAACATTGAAGCCAGTGATTGGCCGCAGCTGTCACATGAAAGGTATTATATCACATAACCGTCGCAGGCCCCTTCAGGAGCAGTGGGCTATTTAAGGCCTCATGTCCACGGGCGTATGTGTAAAACGCTAGGTGTAATTAGTTGTGTATCCCTACGTATTGATGCGTATAATCGCGTATGCATCTTTTTGTACCCGTATGGCTGCGTATGTATGTTGAGGAGAGCAGAATAACTTCTGTTCTCCAGGATGCTGTAACTTCTAAGCATGTGCTGCAGTTTCCAGCAGTACTAATCAGTGTAGGTCTGCGTCTGTCTCCTCCCTTCCAGAAGACCCTATAAACATATATACACACTTCCTATAATCCAACTCTGTTACTGAAGATAGACTTCACATGGCAACCGGCAATGGACAGCAAGTTATACGGTAGGAAGACTCCTAGTGGCAGCATCTAGAGGGATTCTTCAGGCTTTTTCAATAAATTGATTTGCACTACTACTAATTATCACGTTGGTAATCGTATAGCAAGTTTGTAGAAAAGTGATGATTTAGTGCAGTTTTCAAACCAAAGCTAAAGAGAACAATAATGAGGATATGCAAAGTAGAGGCGTATTCCAGGCAAGATCCCATTAAGACCTTAGTCAGACGGGCGTTTTTAGCCGCGATTTGCGCATGCGTCCGGCGATTTTATAAAACCATTGCTTTGCAATGGTATCGGACACATGAGCGCTTTTTATGCGCTCGTCCGATAAATTATAGAACAGAAATCGCAGATCGCACCTATCTGCGATCTGCGATTCCTGTTCTCTTCTCTATATGCGCTCAATGGGGCCGGCGGCAGCAGCGCCGACCCCATTGAGAACATATAGAAGACAAATCATTCTCCTCTGCCACAGCTGTAACAGCTGTGACAGAGAAGAACGATGTTTGCCCATTGAATTCAATGGAGCCGGCAATACAGCCGCTCCATTGAAAGCAATGGGCTGCCGGCGTGCGCGGGGTGAATTGTCGGGAAGGGCTTAAATATATAAGCCCTTCCCTGCAATTCATCCAGAAATGTGTTACAATAAAAAAAAATTGTATACTCACCTTTCCGCTGCAGCCGGAGTTCTGCCGCGGCCGCTGTCAGTTCTCCTGAACTGCTTCTCGGCACTATTCAGCTGGCGGGGCATTAAAATCCCCGCCTGCTGAATGATCTGCCTCTGATTGGTCACAGCCCTGACCAATCAGAGGCAGGTTTCACTCACACACCCATTCATGAATTCATGAATGGGTGAGTGACTGCTGCCTCTCAGCGCTGAGCCAATCGGGCAGGTCTGACTCACATCCATTCATGAATTCATGAATGGGTGTGAGTGAGACATGCCTCTGATTGGCTCAGCGCTGAGCCAATCAGGGGGCAGGTCTGACTCACGCCCCCTTCACACCCACTGCAGGACGGCCGCGCGGAGCTCCGGCTGCCGGGAGAAGGTGAGTATATATATATTTTTTATTTTTACACATTTTAGGATGAATTGCAGGGAAGGGCTTATATATTTAAGCCCTTCCCGACAATTCATCCCGGGCTCGCCCGCAGCGCATTGCTTTAAATGGAGCCGGCTCTATTGCCATCTCCATTGAATGCAATGCGCTGGACAGCCCCGGCCCGTTTCTAATGAAACGCGGCTAGGAGCAGATTTTCGGGCGACTTGCGCGCACCGGTCACGCGATTTGCGGATGCGCATCCATCATGCGATCCGCAAATCGCGTGAAAAAACGCCAGTGTGACTAAGGCCTAAGACTAACTACAATTTTGATTCTAATTGAACTGGTACTGAGTTTTCCCCCTCCAAGATTAGGGAGAACAGGTACAGGGCCTATTTTGGATGTAAGGACACAGTGATTTTTTTGAGAGGATCTGAAAAGCCATAACGTTTTTATTTTACCGTTGACTTGGCTGTATGAGGGCTTTTTTTAAATTATAACAGTAGTTGTTATTGAATTTTGAATTATACATACAAGGGCATAGCAGTATGAAAAGATTTCCCGTCATAACATAATAATATAGCTACGTGCCTTATATCTTCTGAATGAAAAATATATAACAAGACTAGCTGATATACCCGGCTTCGCCCGAGTTAATTTGGTACTGGTGTTTATGTGGTGTTCACACGGAAAATCTTATGAAGTCGTGGTTACTTTAGAGATACTGAGGAAAAACATATGTTCACCATTTTGCATAGTTCTCTGCGTTACCCAGGAAACACCACGTGGAGGAAACCATGCAACGTTTCCTTCATATAAAATGACATCAGGAAGTGAGAGAATTAGATTACGTACATAAAATTTGGACACTAATTCTTTTGCGCTTAGAATTGAATAATCGAGTTGGGACCCATTAGCTTTCCCTATTTATGACATAATCAATGCTCGTGCCAAATTTCCCGTTTCTATGACACCGGAAAGTGAGAAAATTACATTCTGCACGTAAAATTTGGACGCTAATTCTTTTGTGCATAGAATTGAATAATGGAGTTGGGACCTATGAACTTTTCCTATTTATGACATAATCAATGCCCGTGCCAAATTTCATGTTTCTATTACATTGGGAAGTGAGAGTTTTAGATTATGTACGTAAAATTTGGACGCTAATTCTTTTGCGCATAGTATTGAATAATCGAGTTGGGACCCATTAGCTTTTCCTATTTATGACATAATCAATGCTCGTGCCAAATTTCGAGTTTCTATGACACCGGGAAATGAAAGAATTAGATTCCGTACGTAAAATTTGGACGCTAATTCTTTTGCGCATAGAATTGAATAATCGAGTTGGGACCCATTAGCTTTTACCATTTTGGAGATAGGCCGCGGGATTTCCACCACTGAAAGTTTGCATAGGAGTGCATTACAATACGCACTCCTATGCAGACGGTCGCGGTTTGGCTGCGCGAAATCTCGCGCGGCAAACAAACCGCGGCATGTCCTATTTTTGTGCGGGGCACGCACTCACCCGGCCGCCGGCTCCGGTCTGCGCATGCGCCGGCTGCGCCGCAGCCAGCACATGAAAGATCCGGGGCCGCCAGGCGCGGGTGAGTACGCGCTCGTCTCTGCAGGCACTTGGGTCGGGTCCCGAGTCTGCAGGCGGCCATAATCTATGCTTGCACCAAAATTCATGTTTCTACGAAATCGTGAAGTTGGAGAACTTTTGGCGAGTCAGTGAGTGAGTGAGTGAGTGAGTCAGTCAGTCAGTCAGTGAGTCAGTGAGTCAGTCAGTGAGTCAGTCAGTGAGTCAGTCAGTGAGTCAGTCAGTGAGTCAGTGAGTCAGTGAGTCAGTCAGTCAGTCAGTGAGTGAGTCAGTGAGTCAGTGAGTCAGTGAGTCAGTGAGTCAGTGAGTCAGTCAGTCAGTCAGTCAGTGAGTCAGTGAGTCAGTGAGTCAGTCAGTCAGTCAGTGAGTCAGTGAGTCAGTGAGTCAGTGAGTCAGTCAGTCAGTCAGTCAGTCAGTCAGTCAGTCAGTCAGTCAGTCAGTGAGGGCTTTCGTCTTTATATATATAGATAATAGCAATCATATTTCACATCTTTCATTGCTATTTTCGGAAAGAACATTGTGCAATAATGAACAATGGCCTGGCCAGGGCCAAATCACGCTTTTAAAGAAGGAAAGGAAGGGTACATGTGAGCTTGTTTTTTTATGTGGCGGACAGTACTTTTCATTGATGCCATTTTTTGGGTACATACTCTGATTTACATAACTCATAACTTTTATTAATTTTATTTGGAGGGCAGCGAAAGTCAGTTCTGCAATTTTTGTTTTTTTTCTTACAACATTGGGGGTTATTCAGACGGGCGTATATCAGTCGGGCTTTCACGCTCAGCCGATATACGCTGCCCCTCTCTGCAAGAGGAGGAGGCGGGACAGGACAGGAGCTAGTGCACTGGGGCGGAACTTAGCTCCACCCCATCCCGCGCTCCCATTGCAAACAGTGGTGAGGGGCGTAGAGGGGGTGGGAGCCCGTCCCGCTTCCTCCCCTTGCAGAGAGGGGAAGCGTATATTGGCTGGGCGTGAAAACCTGACCGATATATGCCTGTCTGAATAAGCCCTAAATCCTGCCGTATAGATGACATGAAAATATTTTTTTCAAATGATATATTTTTGTTTAGTTTTTTTCCATTTTTGCATAATAAAAACATCTAGATGGGAAATTTTTTAAATGTTTTCA
Organism: Eleutherodactylus coqui; assembly: GCF_035609145.1. NCBI lineage: Eukaryota > Metazoa > Chordata > Amphibia > Anura > Eleutherodactylidae > Eleutherodactylus > Eleutherodactylus coqui. The sequence goes on along the minus strand of NC_089848.1, from coordinate 375,780 downwards.
TTTCTTCCTCATAGGAGCATGTCTTTTCCTGCGTGCTGCAGGCATATTTCCTGCATGGGGAGCAAGAAGCAGTATGTAATATATTGCGTACTGTTGCATGCTAACACATCCCCATGCACTGTCTTGGCGTGTATGTGCATGCAATACGCACCACGATAGAGCATGCTGCGTTCTTTATTTTGCGCGCTGTATGTTAAAGGCCCTGTTGAAAGTAATGTAAAGTTTATTAGCACGATTACATGCACAAATACCGCAAGTGTAATATGCGGTGTTAAACGCTCACGTGAGACAGCTAGAGACGAGCGAGCACTCTCATCCGAGCTTGATGCTCGATCGAGTATTAGGCTACTCGAGTCGAGCACCACATGGTACTCAAGTAAATTTCATTTCCCCTCCCCGCATGTTTAGCGCCATTTTTTAGCCACTGGGAAGGCTTTACCACTTCCTGCTGTGATGTGCCAACCCTGTGCACGTCTACAGCAGTGAGTGGCTGGGCCGATCAGGTGACCGCCGAGTACTTAAACTGGTGCCGCCCACGGATCGCCTCAGACACATGCTGGCAGAGGTTAGGGATAGTGCTGCTGCTGAGATAGGGAAAGTGTTAGAGTAGGGATCCTGTCTTCAAGAACCCAACGGTCCTTCTTAGGGATACTCCTCATTATGTGCATTACTTTTTTGGCTGGCTGGGAGCAGTAGTGCACCAATTTTTTTTTTTTTCAAGCATCCAGGCCTGTGCAGAGCATTTCAAATCTCCCATTCGCTGTGTGCGGTGAATTTGTCATAGTTCTGATCGCTAAACAGTCGGATAATTTTTCCTGGGCCTGTGCAGAGTATCTCACATCCCTCATTCGCTGTGTGCGGTGAACTAGCCGTAAGTCTCATCGCTAAACAGTGGGTTAATTTTTTGTGGCCCAGTGCAGAGTATCTCACATACACAACTCTGTGCAGTGAATTAGCCCCAGTTCTCAGCACTATACAGTGGGTTACTTTTTTCTGCCACTCCACACAGCCTCTCTTATCTACAAGTCTCTGTGAGCAGTAAATTACCCCTAGGTATCAGCGCAAGACAGCGGGTTAATTTTTTCTGTCACAGCATAGAGCCTCTGGTATCTACAAGTCTCTGTGTACGGTGAATTAGCCCCAGTTCTTAGCGCTATACAGTGGGTTAACTTATTTAGACCCTGCTCTATCCTTTATACGACGTGATTAAGAGTGGGGGTAAGGGTTGAGGACGTGGACGAGGACGTCCAAGTGAGGGTGTGGGCAAAGGCCAAGGTCATGGGCTGGGTGAATCAGAGCCGGCTGCTGAGGGATTAGGAGAGCGCCGCGTCTCTCCGCTCCCCAGCTTCATGTCACATTTTGCGGGTCCGCGTGGTAGATTTTTATTATAAGCACAACAGTGCGATCAGGTACTGTTGTGGATAACGCGTCCAGCAATGTGTCCAACACCCAGTCTTCCACACAGTCCACTCCTACCAGCCTAGGGACTGCAACTCTGAATCCTCAGGCTGCTCCTCCTTCCTCACAGCCTGGTCACTCCAGGAAAAGGAGAGATTCTGAAGAGGCAGACTCCCAGGAACTGTTGTTAGGGAAATTCAATCATCCATCAATATGCTGTGAGGCTCCAAATCAGAGGTGGTTATGGCGGCCGCCGTGAGAAAGCAATGGACACAGACATCATGACCGTGTCTAAAAGCAATCTACCTTTATTGCAAAGCATCTTTCTTTATATAGTATTTTAAAGGAGAGGGGTCTATTGTCACTATGTGTACATTTCAGCCAGTCATGTGCTTTTACATAGATAGCAGTTAATCATTAAGGCTTTGTCTTTACTGGACACTATTGTACACTGACCTCTGAACAGTGTAACAGAAGATAAGGAAGAATGTAAGATATATATACTTTTGCTAAGTACTATTCTCTATTTCTAATACTTGTAACAATGCAATCTTGCCGTGCAAACAACGCATGAATGTACAAGTGTATATCAGAGATGTTCATGAGAGACAGGCTGAATTTTATATATATATAATTTTTTTTTTCTTAATGCTCATAGCCTTCACAATCCCCTATTTGAAACTGTCCATCTTGAAAAGAGCCTTTGTAGTGGTACTATTAAGGGTTCTAAGCCACCCCGCCAGTCTTTCTTTATTGTCTTCTTTGCCGGATCACCACTGTTGCTGCTCTTTTACGTATGACTGTTTCAACGATATCGTAGAGGGAGCGATTCCAGATAATGTGCTTGTCTCCGTATCCCACAGAATGTCCAGAAATTGCAAACACTCAAAAGAATGAACAAAATAAATAGTATTATTAATGGGTGAAACATAAAATCCTTCATCTTTCCTGCAGTAGGTGACCGTCCAGTAAACATATCATACCAGTGATACTCTGTGTCTACCTGGATCTTAGTACCTATGCTGACCAATTTATCTCCTACCCATACAGTTTGTTTTTCTAATTTCATAAGGGAGAGGTTAGTAACATCCAAATGCTTTTGAAGGTGTTCAGTATCTTTCATTAGTCTTAAATTCTACCCAAGGATACAGTCAGATTTGACATAGGGATAGCATCTGGGTGCCAGTAGTACTTTAACCCTTTCCAATCCCCTGTCTGACGTCTAAAGACATTCTGATTGAAGGCCGTACAGCTCCGATGTCGGAAGATGTCCGGCAGGATATTTTTACTGTAGATTACTGGCCGCTCTATTGTCGGGGGCCTCTCCAGCATGTCCCATACTGCAGTACTGGTCTAGCCAGCAGATGGCGCCATTGTATAATGGCAGAAAGAGAAAGCCCCCTAGAAAACCCTGAATCCAAAATTGGATTGCAAAGGGTTAATGCAGCTTCAGCATCTGGCAAAAAGGTGTACGTTTCTGTAAACCAATGTATCACCGATATGTTTTGTAAACATCCAGAAAATGGAGTGGTGAGATTATACATACTGGTGCTGTTACTTTGGTTAGTAACAAGGTATATATATTGGGGGCCAACTTCTAACAGCATATGGAAAGAAGCAGGTAGCACCGTCCAATCACATATGCTGACTGAAGGCTGCAGGAAACATGGCTCCTATGGGGCTGTACTCCGTCCGCATACTAGGCCATCCAGTGTTTCTTCACAGTTCTCTATGCCATGGGTTTTATTTTCACTATCAATCATAGTACCTGTGAACTTGGGCAACCTATGTTGGAAAGCATATAGAGGCGGTCCGAACACCACAGGTAGTACTACAGACTTACACATCAGACTTGTGTCCTTTACATCATAAAGTCATTTCCCCAGTGCTATACTCATCAGAGCATTCTACTCTATCAGCCCGGGGCCGTATCCAGGATGCTACTGGAATTACATTCTGGGGAAGGTCTCTCCACAATTCTTCATTATTTGTCATCAAATCTGACTGTGCTTTATCCTTCTCGTGAATCATATATACATATTGCAGGCTACATTGTGTCTAGTTTATGAATTTACTCATATTTACAAACAAATCATTTTGAACCGCAAAACTCAGATTAAAAAGCGTTAATACATCCTTATTATATCCTAATGCAAGATGTCGGGGAGGAACAAGGAAGGCGTCCATTGTGGCTGGACATTCACCAATTTAGAAACATCCTGTCCTACACCAGCCATTTTATTCTTCATCACCTCTAAATCTATAGAGTCCAGTACCCCTCCACCTGTACCAATTCCCCCTAATAGGGTATCATACCATTCTCGTCTTACTCTGGTGCGGGGTTTATTGCCGGAAAAGAAATATTAAAATGCACAATGGTTTTCTGGCTCTTTGTGGACACATTCATACAGGTATGTGGTGTTCTTACCATATTATCATCGCGTACTTTCGGTCTCATATCTAACACGGTTAGATAGTGTCCCCAGACTGTACGATTTGTTATGCTGGTAGCATTTATACGTAGTACTGTATATTTATCTCTCAAGTCTATGGTGAAATTAATGCCACTGGCACCTGTTATGTTCCTTTTATATTCTAGTGACTTCATTACTGTATAATAATCATATTGATGATCTAGTTCAGCCATACATTCCTGATCATCAAACCTGGGCTCCAAAGCCCTCCTTATGTGTCTTTTTACAACCACCCACTCTCCGGGCTGTAGGTGATGCGTTCCCTTAAGGGAGTTAGGATCAGGAATTGAAGAAAACACCTGGTTGTGCATTACCTTCAGACGAGCACTAAGAGTCATAACATAGTCAGTTAGCGCACCATACTGGGCCTGCAACTGCTGTGGAAAATGCAAGCCCAGTCTTGGTGCACACCCAAACAAACTTTCATATGGTGATAACCCTATCTTTCTGCTAAGTACATATCTTACTGAGAAAAGGGCTAATGGAAGGCACTCAGTCCATGGTTTGCCTGTTTCCTGCATTGCTTTTTGTATTTTTAATTTTAGGGTATCATTCATCCTTTTTACTTTTCTACTACTTTGTGGATGATAAGGGGTGTAAAATGCCTGAGAGATACCCAGGGCAGACATGATGTGTTGCATTATTTCACCTGTAAAATGTGTACCTCTATCTGACTCAAGTACCCCGTACCTGCAAATTACCTCATTCATGAGCTTCTTTGCAGTTACCTGCTTATTTACCTTGATAACAGGGTAGGCCTCCAACCTGAAAAAAACATCAAAAACAACAAGCACATATTCCTACTTCCCAACACGTGGGAGCTGAATGCAGTCAATTTGCAATCTCTGAAATGGGTAGAGTGGCCTAGGCAAGTGTTTTTGTGGCAAACCTACCTTCTGTCCTGAGTTGCTTATGGCACAGATCATGCAAGACTGGACAAATGATGTAGCAGCTACAGAGAACCCAGGGGCCACCCTTTCTCTCTCAAGCGTTAGTAGCATAGCTGCCTTCGATAGGTAAGTCTTTCCATGGATCAGTTGGGCCATCATGGGGTACAGGGATCATAGTAGGCAAGTTCTGCTGACTGTTCACCATACACCGTCCTGTTCTACTGCTCCCATATTATTCCATTTACCTTTTCTTCTTTGCTGGCTTGTGACTGTAATGTCTTTAGTACATCAATGTCCAAATTTTTATCAATGTCCAAATCATAGTCTCTGACTTGTGCAGTCAGTATCCTCTTTTCTTCTTTCTTCCATGGCTTGAGGGCCACTGCCTTTGCTGTGAAGTCTGCTAGGGCGTTGCCTTTTGCTTCTGCAGTGTCGGCTTTAGTATTAGCTTTCACCCTTAGGATTGCTACTATGTCTGGTAGGAGTAGGGTTCTCATGAGGTTCTGTACTGCTATACCATTCTTAATGGATTGTCCTACAGAAGTTAAAAATTTTCTGGCCTTCCATATTGGGCCGTAATCATGAGTAATGCCAAATGCATACCGGGAATCAGTGTAAATGTTTGCCGTCTTACCTTCTGCCACTCTACATGCCTCAGTGAGGGCCTTCAGTTCCGCTTCTTGTGCTGAGACATGCGGAGACAGAGCTTCTGCTTTTAGGACATCTTGTTGTGTGACCACTGCATATCGGTGAGGAATCGTCCATCCTCACCCTAGTAGCATCTACAAAAAGCTCAAATATGCTGTTACGGCACTCTGCCCCCCGAGCGCCAGGTGGGGTGCCCTGATCTTCGCGCACCCCACTGTCCCTGCCTACTTGCCTCGGCCCTGGCTAACCCCAGGCGGACAACTGGGCGGCGGTCCCTGCGCTGGCTAGGGACCTGGCGACTACCTAGATGGAACTACTAACAGGGGACAGAGTGCCGACAGAAGAGGCAGGTGGAACAGACCAACAAAACTACAAAGCAGAGAAGGCTGGAGATGGAGCTCACAGGCAAACTGACAGGATACTGACGAGCAACTAGAGCAGACTGAGACAGACCTGACTAGAGGCTAGCAGAACCAATAACTGGCAGTGAGCTCAGGTCACTGCCAGCCTTTTAACTTAAAGCCTCCGCCCAGGGGCGGAGAGTGGGAGGAGCCGACTCTCCCACTGTTGCATATGGAAGGTGGAGGAGAGCGGGCGGCACCCTATGGGCGGACACGCCCACGCCGCTGCACGCTGGCTGCTCCACGCCGCCGGGAGAGCCCCGACAGCAGAGCTCCGGGGCGCCGGAGCCGACATCGGAGCGCCGCGCGTCGGCCGCGGGACCCAGCGCCGCCCTGCATGGTAACATATGCATTGTCAACAGGGATTCCAGTAACTGTTTTTAAAACCTGAATTTTCTTGTTGCATCAATGCTAGACAATCATGCTGATATTCTATTTAAAATAGATCACAATTAGAGATGAGCAAACCTACTCGGCCACGCCCCTTTTTCGGCCAAGCGCCACGATTTTCGAGTACTTCCGTACTCGGGTGAAAAGATTCGGGGGCGCCATGGGTGAGTGGGGGGTTGCAGCGGGGAGTGGGGGGGAGAGGGAGAGAGAGAGAGAGGGCTCCCCCCTGTTCCCCGCTGCTACCCCCAACTCCGCCACGCCGCCCCCCGAACTCGAAAATCGCGGTGCTCGATCGAGTAATTACTCGAAACAAGTATATTCGCTCATCTCTAATCACGATCTTATTTGCAAAAAAATTTTTAAAAATAGCTGATCTGTAATACCTAGATTACCTATGCCTCCCCCTCCCTCATTTGAACCAGGATACTCGATTGAAAGAAGAGTAGCCGGGTTCAAGGTAGTGCACCAGTGAAAAGAAATATTAGGGGGGCCTGAGCAGGGCACATTGCAACCTTATTTGACGAGCTAGAGACAGATGTTTAGGTTGTACTTGAGTCAGTATACTCTGGATGTCATGAGGGGTGAGAACCACTAGGGGGTAGTTCAGGACCAACTCAGAAGACTTGTCAACCATTACTTGTACTACTGTCACCGCACGGTCACAGGAGGGGGGCTCCTCGGGCCACCGGATCCATTCTCATGGAGTAATACCCAAGTGGCCGTGGACGTCCTCCATGTTTTGCGTCAATACTGCCGTCGCATGACCGGCCAAGGACGGCAGTATGAGACAAGTCCCAAAAAGGTGCAGAGTTTGACAGCAGAAGAAGGTACAGAAATGGCTTGAACTGCAGTTTTGCATTCTTCTGTGGGATGTTTGGCCCTTTGAGCTAGGCAACGGCCTAGAAACACAACCTTTTGCTTACAAAGCTGTAATATGCCTTTGAAGCCTTGCAGCCATTTTCTGCTAAACATTTTAGAAGAGAAATGGATGCAGATTGACATGTTTTCCGATCTTCAGCACAAAGCCGAAGGTCATCAACATATTGCAACAGCACAGTCCCATCAGGCAGAGTCCAGGCCTGCAAGACAGACTGGAGTGCCTGGGTGTACATGTTTGGAGAATTCTGCGCACCTTGTGGCAGGACTGTCCAAGCATCTTTCTTATCATTTCTTTAAGTTTAACTCAATGCCCTTTGCTGTCTGTAAAAGGGCCGGAGATTCAGGCTGTCTCCACTCTGGCTTATCGTCTATGAGTTTAGACTTCAGGGGTTCCCATAAACCTTCTACAAAGATCATACTAAGCACATGGTCACCCAATTCTTGTATACCACTGTACCCCAGATCTGACCAACATTGTTGAAGGCAAGCATAGAATTGTTCTATACTTTCTTCCTTCTCTTTGTGTGATATTAGAAAGAGACAAGGAAGATTTTCTCAATTTTCTTTCTTTTGCCCAACATTCTAGACTAATTAAAAAAATATATATCTTACCACTTCTTAATTCTCTATGTTTAATTTTATCCCAATCTGTGCCACAATAGTCTTTCACATAATTTAAGATTATCGTTCCCACTGCCTTCCCTGTTTTCAACATAATCAAAGGACCCAGATCAGCTGATGTTGCAGAGTATGTGTCTTGTATTTGTGCTATCTGTCTAAAGAAAGTTATATGTCTGGTCATGGGGTCTGGTAATTGCTCTATGAGCTGCATGAGCGACATATGCTCTTGTGGCATCCATGATCTATATTTCACTTTTTGTGATGTTGCATCATATTGGCTCATTCTGCCTTCCCCCTGTTTTACATCTGCTCCAGTTCCACCCTCCGCTCCCTGCATCTCCTCCTTGTCCTCTTCCTCATGCTTCCACTCACTAACCTTGGATCTAGTGAGCATAGGCATAGCCGGTTTGTGCCGAGGAGCTCCGCAAGCAGGGCAGCTCTCTCTCCAATCCGTGTTTTGTTGTCCACAATGCCAGCAGGTCCATCCCTCCGATCCAATGTTTGACCTTGGAGTGGATGGCTTGGCATAGGGTGGGGGAGGAGATGGTTGGAATTGAGATGAAGGAGGGGGTGGAGGTGGAAGAGGGAACTGACCCGGCAATGGGGGAGCATAATATACCTGTGCTTTGAATTCTTTTCTCATTTCATTTTCAGCCATCGAACAGTATATATTTCATATACCACAACATGATTCATATACGGGCCCTTCGCACACATACAAAAAATGACAGATCCACATTTATGATCAGGACCAACAATACATGACACTCTACTTCTCTTGTTCAGGCAAATATAACCAATTCTTAATTCACTTTTCTTTGCACAGACAAGTAGGCTTCTACAGCACAGTACCCCCCCCCCCCCCCACCCTTTGGACTTTAACTTATCTCCTATAGAACACAGAAACTTCTCCAGACAAATAGCAGAACTGTATAACAGGTTGCACTGCCTATAACCATCTTCTATTATGTGCAAATAGACTGGGCTCCCATGTCTTTTTAAAATTAACCTTGAGTGTAATATACTTGCCCCACCTTACAAAACTGCAAATTCACACTCACTGGGTTTTATTCATTCATATGCAGACTGATAAGTTTATCATGTGAAGTAGAAACTGGAATTGTATTTACTGTACATAGGACTGCCAACAGCGGAGAAAACATATATATAAAAAAAACTCTCATGTACCGCGGTTTTTACATGCTTTGTCCATTATAGGTTATCCAATGACAAACACAATACAATTTATGCCCATTTCCACCCACATACTTATATTCATCACTTCAGTTAGCAACTATTATCACTGTTAAACCTTCTTCTATATCTTTACTTGCCTTTTTCCAACTATTCAACATTTCCTGTAATCCATTATCTTTAACCCATCCAGCATGACTTTCTGCAAATCTATCCCAATGCTGGGTGTCTAATACTTCTGTCCCTTCATATCCTTTACTTACTGCATCCCTGCCTTCTCTTTGTTTCACTATTTCACTTGCAGTCTTCCATACCTTATCCTCTCTACCAGCAGTATTGCCAATGGTTGGTGGCTTATGTACACCAAGAGGCTTATTATTTTTATTCGTTCACACACATAAACAATCCCCTGGCCGTTGAAATCTACAAACGGAAAGGCAGAGGGCCCTGTCCAGAATCGTAGCCTTGTTAGGGACTCCTCTCATCGTCACTGATCGGGTTCCTGTTAACACGGGACACAGAGATTTATATTTGCACCCCAGAGGTCAGGTTCTGTAGATCAGGTCAGCTCCTCTCAATCACTCACTCATGCATAAACAGGCACACATAAAGAGAAAAACATTTATATTTCAGTTACTTCTTTTAAGTGTCAGTACTTCCTCACTGTCTGTAAGTGTCGGTACTTCCCCACCCTGCTTATTTTCCCCTGTCTCTACTACTTCTCTTATACCTATAAGAGGCTCCCATCAGGGATTTTATCCCCTGAAAACTTTAGGCTTCCCTGGTACAATTTATACCATGCCTTCCAGAGATCGGCAAGAGGGTATCATATTCTGTAAGTGTCGGTACTTCCTCACCCTGCTTATTTCCCCCTGTCTCTACTACTTCTCTTATACTTATAAGAGGATCCCATCAGGGATTTTATCCCCTGAATACTTTAGGCTTCCCTGGTACAACTTATACCATGCCTTCCAGACATCGGCAAGAGGGTTTTATATTCTGTAAACTGACCACGCAAAGTAACAAAGACAATAACAGTTAATAAAGAACACCCGCACAGCATATTCAGCCCATCATATGGATTCTTAAAAAGCTTGAAGATTTATAAGAGGCATGCACTTCTTACCCCTCGGACAGGAAAGGAGCAGCCAAGTAGCACAGATAGATTGTGGCAAGATAAAATCTTACCTTACTGCGCAGTTTTTGTCAATCCATGGTTCTGAGTGGCTCCTTATCTCATCTGGGTCCCGGGGGTTCGAGGTGTAGATGATCCTCTTGTTCCTTCAAGCCCCATGTTTCTTGGGCGCCAATTAATGTTAGGGAAATTCAATCGTCCGTCAATATGCTGTGAGGCTCCAAATCAGAGGTGGTTATGGCGGCCGCCGTGAGAAAGCAATGGACACAGACATCATGACCGTGTCTTAAGGCAATCTAACTTTATTACAAAACATCTTTCTTTATATAGTATTTTAAAGGAGAGTGGTCTATTGTCACTATGTGTACATTTCAGCCAGTCATGTGCTTTTACATAGATAGCAGTTAAACATTAAGGCTTTGTCTTTACTGGACACTATTGTACACTGACCTTTGAACAGTGTAACAGAAGATAAGGAACTATGTAAGATATATATACTCTTGCTAAGTACTATTCTCTATTTCTAATTCCTGTAACAATGCAATCTTGCCGTGCAAACAACGCATGAATGTACAAGCGAGCGTATATCAAAATGTTCATAGGAGACAGGATGAATTTTATATATATATATATATATATATATATATGTGTGTGTGTGTGTGTGTGTGTGTGCGTGCGTTTTATGCTCATAGCCTTCACACTGTTCTTGGGTCCCTGCCCTGAGTCGGAAAAAACGGTTCCTCACCCACCTGAGGAGTTTGTCGTGACCGATGCCCAACATTTGGAAATATCCCAGAGTCTGGGTCATAAGACTGGGGACTTACACGAACTGTCTCTAGAGCTTTTTGTGGATGAGGATGATGAGACACAGCTGTCTGTCAGGGAGGTAGTTGTAAGGGCAGTAAGTCCGAGGGAGGAGCAGACAGAGGATTCAGAGGAAGAGCTGCTGGATGATGAGATGACTGACCCGACCTGGCTTGCTAAGCCAACAGAAGACTAGGCTTCAGAGGGGGAGGCAAGTGCAGCGGTGGAACAGGTTGGAAGAGGCAGTGGGGTGACCAGGGGGAGAGGCAGGGCCAGAGCAATTAATCCCACAACTGTTCCCCACAGCACCCCCTCGCGGCAAGCCTTCGTGCAGAGGGCTAGGTGTTCAAAGGTCTGGAGGCTTTTTAGTGAGAGCACGGACGACTGACGAACAGTGGTGTGCAACCTGTGTCGCACCAAGATCAGCCGGGGATCCACCACTACCAGTCTGACCACCAACAGCATGTGCAGGCATATGATAGCCAAGCACCCCACGTGGTGGAACGAAGGCCATTCACCGCCCACGGGTCACACCACTGCCTCTTCCCCTGTGCCACAATCTGCCACACAGATGCAATCCCCCTCCCAGGACACAGGCACAAGCGCCTCCTGGCCTGCACCCACACCCTCACCTCCATGGTCCTCCACTGCCTCCAGCAATGTCTCCTAGTGCAGCGTTCAGCTGTCACTAACACAAGCGTTGGACCGAAAGCGGAAATACGCCGCCACCTACCCGCATGCAAATCTTTAAATGTGCATATGGCAAAATTACTCAGCCTGGAGATGCTGCAATACAGGCTAGTCAAAACGGAGGCTTTTAAAAGCATGATGGCGGCGGCAGTCCCCAGGTACTCTGTCCCTAGTCGCCACTATTTTTCCCGGTGCGCCGTCCCCGCCCTACACCAGCACACCTCCCACAACATAAACCGTGCCCTCACGAAAGCGGTTACAGGGAATGTCCACTTAACGACGTACACGTGGACAAGTGCTGGCGGGCAGGGACACTACATCTCCCTGACGGCACAATGGGTGAACTTGGTGGAGGCTGCGACCGAGTGAGACCCTGGGACCGTTCACATGCTACCCACACTGAGGATAGCGGGTCCTACCTCAGTGATGGTTTCTCTGGCATATTATGCCACCTCCTCCAACCCCCCTCCTCCTCCTCCTCCGCCACCTCCACCTCTCAATTAAGAAGTGTCAGCACGTCGCCAGCAGTCAGTAGCATGAGGCGCGGCAGCACTGCGGTGGCGAAGCGTCAGCAAGCCGTGCTGAAACTAATCAGGTTAGGTGACAAGAGGCACACAGCCCCAGAGCTGTTACAGGGTTTGGCGGAGCAGACCGATGTCTGGCTTTTGCTGCTGAGCCTCCAACCAGGCATGGTCGTGTGTGACAATGGCCAGAACTTGATGGCGGCTCTGCAGCTTGGTAGCCTCACATATGTGCCATGCCTGGCCGACATCTTCAATCTGGTGGTTCAGCGCTTTCTGAAACACTACCCCCACTTGTCTGATCTGCTCGGCAAGGTGTGCCGCATGTGCACACATTTCCACAAGTCCACCAAGGATGCTGCCACCCTCAGGACACTGCAACATTGCTTCCAGCTGCCAGAGCATCGACTGCTGTGCGACGTACCCACGCGCTGGAATTCTACGCTGCATATGTTGGCCAGGCTTTAGGAGCAGCGTAGAGCAATTGTAGAATACCAGCTGCAACATGGCCGGTGGAGTGGTAGTCAGCCTCCGCAGGTCTTCACAGAGAAGTGGGCATGGATGGCAGACATCTGTCAGGTCCTCGGAAACTTTAAGGAGTCTAAACAAATGGTAAGCGGTGATGCAGCCATTATTAGCATTACCATCCCACTGCTTTGCCTGCTGAGAAGTTCGCTGCTAAGCATAAAGGCCGACGTTTTGCGTTTAGAACAGGAAATGACAGTATGTCTCTTAATAGCCAGACCACCCTCATGTCTGTATCTCAGCGCGTTTTGGAAAAGGGGGAGGAGGAAGAGGGGGAAGAGACTGCTGCCCACACTGCAGAGAGTACCCATGCTGCTTCTCTCTCATCTGTTCAGCATGTATGGGCTGAAGAGGAGGAGGAGGAGGAGGAGGAGGATCAGGCAAAGTCATCCTCCTAGTGGGAGAATAGAACTAAATAACTGGCAGTGGAGAAGGCGCAACACTCCAGGTTAAAGCAAATAGGAAGTGACCAAAGGTTTGGAAAACTTCTCCTTTTATTTAATAAAGTACGTGATCAGCTTATGAAAACACATTTTGGGGATTCGCCCAAATTCTTGCTACAGAAAGGTTTGAGGGGCTCTCCTATACTCTTGCTACAGAAATGTTTTACGGGTTCGTCTATACTCTTGCTACAGAAGTGTTTCAGGGGTTCTCCTACACTATTGCTACAGAAAGGTTTGAGGGGTACACTTGTACTTTTTGTACGACAATTTTTCAGGCCTTTGCCTATACTCTTGGCAAACTAATTTTTCCGGGCTTCGCCTATACTTTTGGTACACCAATGTTTCAGGGGTTCGCCTATACTTTTGGTACACCAATGTTTCAGGGGTTCGCCTATACTGTGGGTACAGAAATGTTTCAGGAGTTCACCTATACGCTTGCTACATAAAAGTTTGAGGGGTTCACCTGTACTGTGGGTACAGAAATGTTTCAGGGGTTCTCCTATAGTCTTGCTAAAGAAATGTTTCAAGGGTTCGCTTATTCACTTGCTACAGAAAAGTTTCAGGGGTTCGCCTATACGCTTGCTACAGAAATGTTTCAGGGGTTCGCCTATACACTTGCTACAGAAAGGTTTGAGGATTTCGCCTATACTCTTGGTGCAGAAATGTTTCATGGGTTCGCCTATACTCTTGGTACAGAAAGGTTTGAGGGGTTCGCCTATACTCTTGCTCCAGAATGGTTTCAGGGGTTCGCCTATACTCTTGCTACAGAAAGGTTTGAGGATTTCGCCTATACTCTTGGTACAGAAATGTTTCAGGGGTTCGCCTATACTCTTGCTCCAGAATGGTTTCAGGGGTTCGCCTATACACTAGCTACAGAAAGGTTTCAGGGTTTCGCCTATACTCTTGGTACAGAAAGGCTTGATGAGTTCGCCTATACGCTTGCTACATAAATGTTTGATGTCCACCTATACTGTGGGTACAGAAATGTTGCAGGGGTTCGCTTATACACTTGCTACAGAGATGTTTCAGGGATTCGCCTATGCACTATTGCTATAGAAAGGGTTGAGGGGTTTACCTATACTGTGGGTACAGAAATGTTTCAGGGGTTCGCCTATACACTTGCTACAAAATGTTTGAGGGCTCTGCTTATTCTCTTGGTACATAAATGTTTCAGGGGTCCGCCTATACACTTGCTACAAAAATGTTTCAGGGTTTCGCCTAAACTCTTGGTAGAGAAATGTTACAGGGGTTCGCCTATACTCTTCCTACAGAAATGTTTCAGGGGTTCGCCTATACTCTTGGTAGAGAAATGTTACAGGGGTTCGCCTATACTCTTCCTACAGAAATGTTTCAGGGGTCCGCCTATACACTTGCTACAGAAAGGTTTCAGGGTTTCGCCTATACTCTTGCTACAGAAAGGGTTGAGGGGTCCGCCTATACTCTTGCTATAGAAATGTTTGAGGGGTTAACCTATACTCTTTCTCCAGAAAGGTTTGAGGGGTTTGCCTATATGCTTACTACAAAAAGGTTTGAGGAGTTTGCCTATACTCTTGCTACAGAAATGTTTCAGGGGTTCCCCTACACTATTGCTACAGAAAGGTTTGAGGGGTTCGCCTATACTCTTGCTACAGAATGGTTTCAGGGGTTCACCTATACTCTTGCTCCAGAAATGTTTCCGGGGTTCGCCTATACTCCTGCTACAGAAGGGTTTGAGGGGTTCTCCTATACTGTGGATACAGAAATGTTTCAGGGGTTCGCCCAAACTCTTGCTACAGAAAGGTTTGAGAGGTTCTATACTCTTGCTACAGAAGTGTTTCAGGGGTTCTCCTACACTATTGCCACAGAAATGTTGCAGGGGCTTCAACTATACTCTTGCTACAGAAAGGGTTGATGGGTTCGCTTATACTGTGGGTACAGAAATGTTTCAGGGGTTCGCCTATACACTTTCTACAAAATGTTTGAGGGGTCTGCCTATACTCTTGGTACAGAAAGGTTTGAGGGGTTCCCTATACTCTTGCTACAGAAATGTTTCAGGGGTTCCCCTATACACTTGATACAGAAAGGTTTGAGGGGTTCCCTATACTCTTGCTACAGAAATGTTTCAGGGGTTCCCCTATACACTTGATACAGAAAGGTTTGAGGGGTTCGCCTATACTCTTGCTACAGAAATGTTTCAGGGGTCCGCCTGTACAATTGCTACAGAAATGTTTCAGGGGTTTGCCTACACTATTGTTACAGAAAGGTTTTAGGGGTTCACTTATACACTTGCTACAGATATGTTTCAGGGGTTCGCCTATACTTTTGCTACAGAAAGGGTTGAGGGGTTTGCCTATACTGTAGATACAGAAATGTTTCCGGGGTTCGCCTATACACTTGCTACAAAATGTTTGAGGGGTCTGCCTATACACTTGGTACAGAAATGTTTCAGGGATTCGCTTATAGTCTTGCTACAGAAAGGTTTGAGGGGTTCGCCTATACTCATGCTATGGAAATGTTTCAGGGGTCCGCTTATACACTTGCTACAGTAATGTTTCAGGGGTTAGCCTACACTATTGCTACAGAAAGATTTGAGGGGGTTCGTCTACACTCTTGCTCCAGAAATGTTTCAGGGGTTCGCCTATACTTTTGCTACAGAAAGGGTTGAGGGGTTCGCCTATACAGTGGGTACAGAAATGTTTTAGGGGTTCGCCTATACACTTGCTACAAAATGTTTGAGGGGTCTGCCTATACTGTGGGTACAGAAATGTTTCAGTGGTTCGCCTATACACTTGCTCCAGAAAGGTTTGAGGGGTTCGCCTATACTTTTGCTACAGGAATGTTTCAGGGGTTCGCCTATACTCTTGCTACAGAAAGGTTTCAGGGTTTCTCCTATAATCTTGCTCCAGAAATGTTTCAGGGGTTCGCCTATACTCTTGCTCCAGAAATGTTTCAGGGGTTCGCCTACACTCTTGCTACAGAAAGGTTTGAGGGGTTTGCCAATACCGTGGGTACAGAAATGTTTCAGGGGTTCGCCTATACTCTTGGTACAGAAATGTTTCAGGGGTTCGCCTATACTCTTGGTACAGAAATGTTTCAGGGGTTCGCCTATACTCTTGCTACAGAATGGTTTTAGGGGTTCGCCTATACTCTTGGTACAGAAATGTTACAGGGGTTCGCCTATACTCTTGCTACAGAAATGTTTCAGGGGTTCGCTTATACGCCTGCTACAGAAAGGTTTCAGGGTTTCTCCTATAATCTTGCTACAGAATGGTTTTAGGGGTTCGCCTACACTCTTACTACAGAAATGTTTCAGGGGTTCGCCTATACTCTTGCTACAGAATGGTTTTAGGGGTTTGCCTATACTCTTGCTACAGAATGGTTTTAGGGGTTTGCCTATACTCTTGCTCCAGAAATGTTTCAGGGGTTCGCCTATACTCTTGCTACAGAATGGTTTTAGGGGTTTGCCTATACTCTTGGTACAGAAATGTTACAGGGGTTCGCCTAAACTCTTTTTACAGAAATGTTTCAGGGGTTTGCCTAAACTCTTGCTACAGAAAGGGTTGAGGGGTTTGCCTATACTCTTGGTACAGAAATGTTTCAGGGGATCGCCTATCCTCTTGCTACAGAAAGGTTTGAGGGGTTCGCCTATAACGTGGGTACAGAAATGTTTCAGGGGTTCGCCTATACTCTTGGTAAGAAATGTTTGAGGGGTTCGCCTATACTCTTGCTACGGAATGGTTTCAGGGGTTCGCCTATACTCTTGGTACAGAAATGTTTCAGGGGTTCGCCTATACTCTTGGTAAGAAATGTTTCAGGGGTTCGCCTATACTCTTGCTACGGAATGGTTTCAGGGGTTCGCCTATACTCTTGGTACAGAAATGTTTCAGGGGTTCTCCTATACTCTTGCTAGAGAAATGTTTTAGGGGTTCGCCTATACTCTTGCTGCAGAAATGTTTCTGGGGTTTGCCTATACACTTGCTACAGAAATGTTTCAGGGTTTCGCCCATATTTTTGCTCCAGAAGGGTTTCAGGGGTTCGCCTACACTATTGCTACAGAAAGTTTTGAAGGGTTCACTTATACACTTGCTACAGAAATGTTTCAGGGGTTCGCCTGTACTTTTGCTACAGAAAGGGTTGAGGGGTTCGCCTGTACTGTGGGTAAAGAAATGGTTCAGGCGTCCACCTATACACTTGCTACAGAACGGTTTCAGGGTTTTCCTTATACTCTTGCTACAGAAATGTTTCAGGGGTTTGCCTATACTCTGGGTACAGAAATGTTTCAGGGGCTCGCATATACTCTTGCTACAGAAAGGTTTGAGGGTTTCGCTTATACGCTTGCTACAGAATGGTTTGAGGGGTTCGCCTATACTGTGGACACAGAAATGTTACAGGGGTTCGCTTATACTCTTGCTACAGAACAGTTTCAGGGTTTCGCCTATACTCTTGGTACAGAAATGTTTGAGGGGTTCGCCTATACTCTTGGTACAGAAAGGTTTGAGGGGTTCGCCTATACTCTTGGTACAGAAAGGTTTGAGGGGTTCGCCTATACTCTTGGTACAGAAAGGTTTGAGGGGTTCGCCAATACTCTTGGTACAGAAAGGTTTGAGGGGTTCGCCTATACTCTTGGTACAGAAAGGTTTGAGGGGTTCGCCTATACTCTTGGTACAGAAAGGTTTGAGGGGTTCGCCTATACTCTTGGTACAGAAAGGTTTGAGGGGTTCGCCTATACTCTTGGTACAGAAAGGTTTGAGGGGTTCGCCTATACTCTTGGTACAGAAAGGTTTGAGGGGTTCGCCTATACTCATGCTACAGAACAGTTTCAGGGTTTCGCCTATACTCTTGGTACAGAAATGTTTGAGGGGTTTGCCTAAACTCTTGCTCCAGAAAGGTTTGAGGGGTTCGCCTATACTCTTGGTACAGAAAGGTTTGAGGGGTTCGCCTATACTCTTGGTACAGAAAGGTTTGAGGGGTTCGCCTATACTCGTGCTACAGAAATGTTTGAGGGGTTTGCCTAAACTATTGCTCCAGAAAGGGTTGAGGGGTTTGCCTATATTCTTGCTACAGATATGTTTTAGGGGTTCTCCTGTAATCTTGCTACAGAAAGGTTTCAGGGATTCACCTATAGCCTTGGTACAGAAATGTTTCAGGGGTTTGCCTATACTCTTGCTACAAAAATGTTTTTGGGGTTCGCCTAAACTGTTGGTAAATAAATGTTTGAGGGGTTCGCCTATACTCTTGCTACAGAAATATTTCAGGGGTTTGCCTATACTTTTGCGACAGAAAGGTTACAGAGGTTCACCTATACTCTTGCTACAGAAATATTTCAGGGGTTTGCCTATACTTTTGCTACAGAAATGTTTGAGTGGTTCGCCTATACTCTTGCTACAGAAATATTTCAGGGGTTCGCCTATACTCTTGCTACAGAAAGGTTTCAGGGGTTTGCCTATACTCATGCTACAGAAAGGTTTCAGGGGTCCGCCTATACTCATGCTCCAGAAAGGTTTGAGAGGTTCGCGTATACTCTTGCTACAGAAATGTTTTAGGGGTTCGCCTGTAATCTTGCTGCAGAAAGGTTTAAGGCATTCACCTATACTCTTGGCACAGAAATGTTTCAGGGGTTCGCCTATACTCTTGCTACAGAAAGGTTTGAGGGGTTCACCTATACGCTTTCTGCAGAAAGGTTTGAGCGGTTTGCCTATACAGTGGTGTAGGGGTGCGCTACAGAAGATGGCCTGTAGGGGGCAACAGACAATCAGTCTGATGCCTGAAGTAAGAAGGAAAACACCCACAGGTCTGGTCAGTGCTATAAAAAAGGGTTGTTCCCACTGCAGAGAGAGATTGCAGGGCTGCCAGGCTCAGTGTGTCAGCTCAGTAGAGCTGTAAGGCTGCCAGGCCCTGTATGTGGCTAAGAAGGCCAGAGGTGGACAGAGAGACGCCCCTCACCTCAACACCAGAGACAGTGTGACAGCTCAGTGGAGCTGGGGCTGCTAGGCCCAGTATGTGACTGAGAAGGCCAGAGGTAGAGAGGGAGACGCCGCTCACCTCCACACCTAGGAGAGGTATGTGGTTGGGAGATTTGGGAGATCCAGGCGATCCAGGCTGCGGTCATTCCCTTTGTGAGCAGAGAGGTGCTGTGGACAAGGCACTGCGAGAGGTAGCAGGACCCCTGAAGTATGCCTGCCCTGGGACTAAGGGTCTGAAGGCACGACAGACTAAGGACCAGCTGCGCTCTGGACATTCACAGGTCTGTGAGACTCTATGGACTTATATGGTCTCCTCAGCTGAGGATTTACCTGCTTACCCTACTGTAAAGGGTTAAAACTTGAACAGAGACTTTTGTTGTTGCAATCATTTATTATTTATCTGGAGACCCATTTGTTTATGTTGCTGTTAAAGATTGTGTGAATAAAGTGCAAGTAAAGAAGAAAAGTGGCCGTTTGGCGTGATATGTAACCCCCGTGTTGTCACAGTGGGTACAGAAATGTTTCAGGGGTTCGCCTATACTCTTGCTACAGAAATGTTTTAGCAGTTCGCCTATAATCTTGCTACAGAATGGTTTGAGGGGGTTCTCCTATACTCTTGCTACAGAAATGTTTTAGGGGTTCACCCATACTCTTGCTACAGAAAGGTTTGAGGGATTCGCCCATACTCTTGCTACAAAATGGTTTCAGGGGTTCACCTATACTCTTGGTGCAGAAATGTTTCAGGGGTTCGGCTATCCCCTTGCTCCAGAAACGTTTGAGGGGTTCTCCTATACTCTTGCTACAGAAAGGTTTGAGGGATTCGCCCATACTCTTGCTACAAAATGGTTTCAGGGGTTCACCTATACTCTTGGTGCAGAAATGTTTCTGGGGTTTGCCTATACTCATGCTACAGAAATGTTTCAGGTGTCCGCTTATACACTTGCTACAGGAATGTTTCAGGGGTTCGCCTATACTCTTGCTACAGAAAGGTTTGAGGGGTTCGCCTATACTGTGGGTACAGAAGTGTTTCAGGGGTTCGCCTATACACTTGCTACAAAATGTTTGAGGGGTCAGCCTATACTCTTGGTGCAGAAATGTTTCAGGGGTCTGCCTATACTGTGGGTACAGAAATATTTCAGGGGTCCACCTATACATGTGCTACAGAAAGGTTTAAGGTGTTCAGCTATACTCTTGCTACAGAAAGGTTTAAGGTGTTCAGCTATACTCTTGCTACAGAAATGTTTCAGGGGTTTGCCTATACTCGTGCTACAGAAGGGTTTCCGGGGTTCGCTTATAC
The DNA here is from genome assembly GCF_035609145.1 of Eleutherodactylus coqui. Lineage (NCBI taxonomy): Eukaryota > Metazoa > Chordata > Amphibia > Anura > Eleutherodactylidae > Eleutherodactylus > Eleutherodactylus coqui. The sequence goes on along the minus strand of NC_089848.1, from coordinate 355,528 downwards.
ACTTGCTACAGGAATGTTTCAGGGGTTCGCCTATACTCTTGCTACAAAAAGGGTTGAGGGGTTCGCCTATACTGTGGGTACGGAAATGTTTCAGGGGTTCGCCTATACACTTGCTACAAAATGTTTGAAGGGTCTGCCTATACACTTGCTCCAGAAATGTTTCAGGGTTTCGCGTAAACTCTTGGTACAGAAATGTTTCCGGGGTTCACCTATACTCTTGCTACAGGAATGTTTCAGAGGTTTGCCTATAAACTTGCTACAGAAATGTTTCTGGGGTTCGCCTATAAACTTGCTACAGAAATGTTTCAGGGGTTCGCCTATACTCTTGCTACAGGAATGTTTCAGAGGTTTGCCTATAAACTTGCTACAGAAATGTTTCTGGGGTTCGCCTATAAACTTGCTACAGAAATGTTTCAGGGGTTCGCCTATACTCTTGCTACAGAATGGTTTCAGGGGTTTGCCTATACTTATGCTACAGAAATGTTTCAGGGGTTCGCCTATACTCATGCTACAGAAATGATTCAGGGGTTTGCCTATACTCTTGCTACAGAATGGTTTCAGGGGTTCGCCTATACTCTTGCTACAGAATGGTTTCAGGGGTTCGCCTATACTCTTGCTACAGAAATGTTTCAGGGGTTTGCCTATACTCTTGCTACAGAAATGTTTCAGGGGTTTGCCTATACTCGTGCTACAGAAATGTTTCAGGGGTCCGCTTATACACTTGCTACAGAAAGGTTTCAGGGGTTCGCCTATACTGTGGGTGCACAAAGGTTTCCCATTGCGGTGTTCAGCTATTAGACACATACACAGAATGTGGACAGAGGCCGAGGTCCTGGGCGGGGTGAAACTCTGCCGTGTTTGGGCACTCTAAATTCTTCATGTTTAATCCTGTCCTTGGGTTTCATGGGCTCGCCTATGCTGTGGGTGCACAAAAGTGTCCAATAGCGGTGTTTAGCTATCTTGCACAAATACACTAAATGACTTGGGTAGGGTACAGAAGGCTTTCCCATTGCGGTTTTCAGCTTTTTGACACATACACGGAATGAATTGTGTGGGTACACATGGGTTTCTCATAGCTATGTAACTCACAGCACATTGGGTCACACAAGGTGGGGGCTGGGACCGAGACTGACCCTGGGCCCGCTCACGTGCTTCCCACACAGAGGATCCTACCTCAGTCACGGTTTCTCGGGCTTATTATGTCACCTCCCCCCTCCTGCTTGGGGTCTGGAGATCAGCGCTGATTGACATGTGTTTGCTCTCGTGTTAGCACAGTTATCTGAGACACTGGTTTGGACCAGACGTTCACAGCAGTACTAGCATCCAAGTCTGCTTTATGCCCACGAATGCTGAGATGTGGGCAGAGGTCTAGGTCCTGGGGGGGATGCAACTGTGCCAGGTTTGGCCTGTGGAATTTCTTTGTGCTTTATCCAGTCTTTGGAGCAATGAAAGCAACCTTAACTGATTAAAATGAGATGTTCACAGCAGTACTAGAATCCGAGTCCGCTTTATGCCCACGATTGCTGAAACATGGGCAAAGGCCGAGGTCCTGGGGGGGATACAAATTTGCCAGGCTTGGCCTGTGGAATTTCTTTGTGGTTCATACAGGCTTTTCAAGCAATAAAAGCAACCTTAACTGATTGATTGATGCTAGCATCCGAGTCCACTTTATGCCCACGATTGGTCAGGGTGTGGGCAGAGGCCGAGGTCCTGGGGGGGAAGCAACTGTGCCAGGTTCGGCCTGTGGAATTTCTTTGTGCTTTATCCAGTCCTTGCGAGCAATGAAAGCAACCTTAACTGATTTATTGAGATGTTCACAGCAGTGCTAGCATCTAAGTCTACTTTATGCCCACGATTGCTGAGGGTGTGGGCAAAGGCCGAGGTTCTGGGGGGGAAAGCAACTGTGCCAGGTTTGGCCTGTGGAATTTCTTTGTGGTTTATCCAGTCTTTGGAGCAATGAAAGCAACCTTAACTGATTATAATGAGACGTTCACAGCAGTACTAGCATCCGAGTCCGCTTTATGCCCACGATTGCTGAGGTGTGGGCAAAGGCAGAGGTCCTCGGGGGGATGCAACTTTGCCAGGTTTGGCCTGTGGAATTTCTTTGTGGTTCATCCAGTCTTTTCGAGCAATGAAGGCAACCTTAACTGATTTATTGAGAGGTTCACAGCAGTGCTAGCATCTGAGTCCACTTTATGCCCACGTTTGCTGAGTGTGTGGGCAGAGATCGAGGTCCTGGGGGGGGCGAGGGGAATGCAACTGTGCCAGGTTTGACCTGTGGAATTTCTTTGTGGTTCATCCAGTCTTTTCGAGCAATGAAGGCCACCTTAACTCATTTATTGAGACGTTTACAGCAGTACTAGCATCCGAGTCCACTTTATGCCCACGATTGCTGAGGTGTGGGTAAAGGCCGAGGTCCTGGGGGAGATGCAACAGTGCGAGGTTTGGCCTGTGAAATTTCTTCGTGGTTTATCCAGTATTTGGAGCAATGAAAGCAACCTTAACTGATTATAATGAGACGTTCACAGCAGTACTAGCATCTGAGTCCGCTTTATGCCCACGATTGCTGAGTTGTGGGCAAAGGCAGAGGTCCTCGGGGGGATGCAACTTTGCCAGGTTTGGCCTGTGGAATTTCTTTGTGGTTCATCCAGTCTTTTCGAGCAATGAAGGCACCCTTAACTGATTTATTGAGAGGTTCAGAGCAGTGCTAGCATCTGAGTCCACTTTATGCCCACGTTTGCTGAGGGTGTGGGCAGAGATTGAAGTCCTTGGGGGGAGGGGGGGGTATGCAACTGTGCCAGGTTCGACCGGTGGAATTTCTTTGTGGTTCATCCAGTCTTTTCGAGCAATGAAGGCCACCTTAACTCATTTATTGAGACGTTTACAGCAGTACTAGCATCCAAGTCCACTTTATGCCCACGATTGCTGAGGTGTGGGTAAAGGCCGAGGTCCTGGGGGAGATACAACAGTGCGAGGTTTGGCCTGTGAAATTTCTTCGTGGTTCATCCAGTCTTTGGAGCAATGAAAGCAACCTTAACTGATTTAATGAGACGTTCACAGCAGTACTAGCATCCGAGTCCGCTTTATGCCCACGATTGTTGAGGGTGTGGGCAGAGGCCGAGGTCCTGGGGCAACTGTGCCAGGTTTGGCCTGTGGAACTTCTTTGTGGTTCATCCAGTCTTTGGAGCGATGAAAGGAATCGTAACTGACGGTACATTGGGTCAACCAGGTGGAGGCTGGGACCGAGTCTGACCCTGGGCCCGTTCATGTGCATCCCACACAGAGGATTGCAGGTCCTACCTCGGTCACGGTTTCTCAGGCTTATTATGCCACCTCCTCCTCCTGCTTGGGGTCTGGGGATTAGCCCTGGTCAACATGTATATTCTCTTGTGTTACCACAGTTATCTGAGACCTGGTTTAGACCAATCAAAAGAAGTGTAATGGACGTTCACAGCAGTACTAGCATCTGAGTCCGCTTTATGCCCACGTTTGTTCTGCCTAGTAATGCACACTAGGCTTTCGCAAGCAGCCCGGCTGTATAACAGGTCAACTTATTGTACACTGCCTGTTTTTGGGTGTCTGCTGGTGTATAATGCCCTGAGTGGTAAGCAGCCAGATTGGTTTAGGTGTGATAAACACATGCGTCCCTGGGAGTCAGCGCTGGTTGGCATGTATTATTTCTCATGTTTCATGTTACCACAGTTATCCGAGATACTGGCTTGGAGCATTCACAGGAAGCATAACTGATTTAATGAGACGTTCACAGGGTCACTATATACCTGTGATGTCTACCTTTGCGACACCTCCTGCTTCAAACCAATCTTTGGTGTTAGTATGCGCTGCTGCATTGTGGAGATGTGTAGAAGTACTGACATCTGAGTCCCCTTTATGCCCACATTTGTGGCTCCTGACAATTTTGTGATGGAGGTGGCACAGTATTGGAATTATAATCATACGTCAATTTATCATCAATTCTCATCAGCATTGTGGGCTATCGCCCACACTTTCAAAGAGGGTTGCTGCCAGGCCCTGCCAACCCTCTGCAGTGTGGGTCTCCGGTTCCTCCTCATCCAAGACACACTTATAAATCGACATGAGGGTGGTGTGGCTAAGAAGCGAGCGTGTGGCATGAGGGCAGCTGAACGCTACGTAGGGAAAATTTTGTGTGCGCTGTGGACGCAGGCTCGTGCGGGGGGTTGGACAGCAATGCCAGCATGTAAACCAGGAGAAGAGGCAGCGGTGTCACCCGCAGGCGGTGATTGGCCTTGGTTGCACCTAGTGTGCTTAGCTAGGATGTGCCAGCGCGTGTGCCTTACTGATTATGGTTTGTCCCAAGTAAATTGTTAGGGGGGTGACCACCAGGCTCTTGCCCACAATTTGGCTTAATAGTGGGATTTGGGAACCTCAGATGCACCCATGCATGCTGCCCCTGCCGTTCCCTATCTGTTTCTGGGGTGTTTCCATGACTTTTTGATGTTTTCAGGTGAATCACACATCCTCCCCTATGCGGAGCATCTGTCAGCTTGAAAAATGCTCGAGTCTCCCATTGACTTCAATGGGGTTTGTTAATCGAAACAAGCTTTTGAGCATTAAGAAAAGTTCGACTAGAGTAATGAGCACCCGAGCATTTTGGTACTCGCTCATCTCTACAGGCAGCCCTTACTTTACGAATTTTTTTAACGTTTTTTTTCCCATCTATTTTTTGTTTTCTATTTTTACCTCTCTGTAGGGGACTTGAACCGGTGATCTTGTGATTGCTTTCATAACACATGGCGGTTCTGATGTACCCTACTGCAGTGCATGATCACTAATCATAGTGATCACAGGCCGTGGAAACCCATTGGCCCTTTGCAATTACATAGCGGAGGGCCAATGACATGAACCCTTTACAGGCCATGATCAACATTAAACGGCATGTAAAGGGGTTAACAGGGGGGACTGGATATCCCGCTGTCAGTCACAGGAGCTGATGCGTCCTGATCCACGGGACATTACATGTATGTCCATTTGCAGGATCAGCTTCTGAGCCAGGACGGACGTTTATGCCCTCACACCAGGAGGCGTTTAAAGAGGGTGTTTAAACCACAGGATCCTGTTGCAATTGACTTTTATTGTTAAAAACATCACTCCCAGTAATACACCGCAAAATCCCTATAATACACCGCACACTCCCTATAATACACCGCACACTCCATGTAATACACAGCAAAATCCCTGTAATACACCGCACACTCCCTGTAATACACCGCACACTCCCTGTAATACACCGCACACTCCCTGTAATACACCGCACACTCCGTGTAATACACAGCAAAATCCCTGTAATACACTGCACACTCCCTGTAATACACCGCACACTCCCTATAATACACCGCACACTCCCTATAATACACCGCACACTCCCTATAATACACCGCACACTCCGTGTAATACACCGCACACTCCGTGTAATACACAGCAAAATCCCTGTAATACACCGCACACTCCCTGTAATACACCGCACACTCCCTATAATACACCGCACACTCCCTGTAATACACAGCAAAATCCCTGTAATACACCGCACACTCCCTGTAATACACCGCACACTCCGTGTAATACACAGCAAAATCCCTGTAATACACCGCACACTCCCTGTAATACACCGCACACTCCCTATAATACACCGCACACTCCCTATAATACACCGCACACTCCGTGTAATACACCGCACACTCCGTGTAATACACAGCAAAATCCCTGTAATACACCGCACACTCCCTGTAATACACCGCACACTCCCTATAATACACCGCACACTCCCTGTAATACACAGCAAAATCCCTGTAATACACCGCACACTCCCTATAATATACTACACACTCCCTGTAATACACAGCAAAATCCCTGTAATACACCGCACACTCCCTATAATATACTACACACTCCCTGTAATACACAGCAAAATCCCTGTAATACACCGCACACTCCCTATAATATACTACACACTCCCTGTAATACACAGCAAAATCCCTGTAATACACAGCAAAATCCCTGTAATACACCGCACACTCCGTGTAATACACTAGGCTCTCCCTGCAATACACTTCACACTCCCAGGAACACATTGCACACTCTGTAATACACTATACACTCCAAATAATACACAGCACAATACCTTTAATATAATGAACACTCCCTGCAATACACTGCATAATTGCTGTAATAAACTACACACTCCCAGTCATAAACAGCACACTCCCAGTAGTACACCGCACACTCCCTATAATACACCACACAATCCCAGTAATACACTGCACACTCCCTGTAAAACACCGCACAATCCCTGTAATACACCACACGCTCTCTGTAATACACTGCACACTCCCTGTAATACACCGCACACTCCCTATAATACACCACACACTCCCTATAATACACCACACAATCCCAGTAATACACTGCACACTCCCTGTAAAACACCGCACAATCCCTGTAATACACCACACGCTCTCTGTAATACACTGCACACTCCCTGTAATACACCGCACACTCCCTATAATACACCGCACACTCCCTATAATACACCACACAATCCCAGTAATACACTGCACACTCCCTGTAAAACACCGCACAATCCCTGTAATACACCACACAATCCCAGTAATACACTGCACACTCCCTGTAAAACACCGCACAATCCCTGTAATACACCACACGCTCTCTGTAATACACTGCACACTCCCTGTAATACACCGCACACTCCCTATAATACACCACACACTCCCTATAATACACCACACAATCCCAGTAATACACTGCACACTCCCTGTAAAACACCGCACAATCCCTGTAATACACCACACGCTCTCTGTAATACACTGCACACTCCCTGTAATACACCGCACACTCCCTATAATACACCACACACTCCCTATAATACACCACACAATCCCAGTAATACACTGCACACTCCCTGTAAAACACCGCACAATCCCTGTAATACACCACACGCTCTCTGTAATACACTGCACACTCCCTGTAATACACCGCACACTCCCTATAATACACCGCACACTCCCTATAATACACCACACAATCCCAGTAATACACTGCACACTCCCTGTAAAACACCGCACAATCCCTGTAATACACCACACGCTCTCTGTAATACACTGCACACTCCCTGTAAAACACTGGAGACTCCCAGTAGTACACTGCACACTCCCTATAATACACCACACACTCCCTGTAATACAGAGCACAGTGTACACTCCCTGTAAAACACCGTACACTCCCTGCAATACACAGCACAATCCCTGTAATGCACTGCACAATCCCTGTAATGCACTGCACAATCCCTGTAATAGAATGGACACTGCTAGTAATACACAGCACACTCCCTGTAACACATTGCACAGTCCCAGTAATAGACAGCACAATCGCTGTAATGCACTGCAAACTCCCTATAATACAGCGCACAATTCCGGTAATACACTGCCCACTCCCTGTAATACACTGCATAATCGCTGTAACACAGTGGACACGCCTTGTAATGCACTGCATACTCCCAGTAACACACTGCACACTCCCTGTAATACACTGCATACTCCCAGTAACACACTGCACACTCCCTGTAATACACCGCACACTCGCTGTAACACAGTGGACACGCCTTGTAATGCACTGCACACTCCTTTTAAAACACTGGACAATCCCTGTAATACAACAATGCACACTCCATGTAATCCACTGCACAATTCCTGAAATACACCGCACAATCCAGGTAATATTCTGGACAATCCCTAAAGTACGCTGCACACTCCCTGCAATACACTGCCCACTCTCATTAATACAACGCACACTCCTTATAATACACTGAACTCTCCCCGTAGTACATAGAACACTTCAAGTGATACACTGCACACTGCCAGTAACACACCCTGCACACACCCTGTCATACAGTGGACACTCCTTGTAATATACTGAACACTCCTTGTAATACATTGAACAATCCCAGTAATACACCGCACAATCCATGTAATACACTGAACACTCCCTGTAATACTCTGGACAGTCTGTAATACACTGCAAACTAACAGAAATACATTGCACAATACCTGTAATACACTGCACAATGGTAGAAATACACTGTACAATCTCTAATACACCACACAATTCCTGTAATACACTGGACACTCCCAGTAATACATCGCACAACCCCAGTAATACACCGCGCATTTCCTGCAATGCACAGCACACTCCTAGTAATACACTGCACTATTCCTGTAATACACAGTACAACCCCTGTAATACTCCGCACACTCCCTGTAATGCACTGCACACTTCTAGTAATACACTGCACACTCCCTGTAATACACTGCACACTCCCTGTAATACACTGCACACTCCCTGTAATACACTGCACAATCCCTGTAATACACAGTACTATACCTGTAATACACCCTACACTCCCTGTAATGCACAGCACACTCCCTATAATACACTTCATACTCCCTGTAGTAAGTACACTGCACACTACTAGTAATACACTGCACAATCCCAGTAATACACTACACAATCCCTGTAGTACACTGGACACTCCCTGAAATATATTGCACACTCCCAGTAATACACCGCACAATCCCTGTGATACACAGCCCAATCCCTGTAATACACTGCACACCCTAGTAATGCACTGCACATTCTGTGTAAGCCGCTGTACAATTATTTGTAGTATGCTGTACAATCCCTGTAATACACCAAACAATCCCGGTAATACACTGCACAATCCGGGTAATACACAGCACTATCCCTGTAACACACTGCACACTCCCAGTTATACACTGCACACTCCCTGTAATACACCGAACTCTCTTTTTAATACACTGCACACTCCCAGTAATGCACTGCAGATTTCCTGTAATAGGCCAGACAATTCATGTAGTATGCTGCACAATTTCGGGAATACAGTGGCCAATTCCTAAGGTACACCGCACACTCCTTGTAATGCACTGCACATTTCCTGTAATACGCTGGACAATTCCTGTAATTTGCTGCACAATCCCGGTAATACGGTGGGCAATTCCTAAAGTATGCTGTACAATCCCTATAGTACACAGCACAATCCCTGTAATACACTGCACACTCACAGTAATGCACTACATACTTCTTGTAATACATTGCACACTTCTTGTAGTACACAACACAATCCCTGTAATGTACCGCACAATCCCTGTAATACACCACTCACTCACTATAATACACAGCACTATCCCAGCAATACACTGCACAACCCTGTAACACACCATACAATCCCTGTAAAACACAACACCCTCTTTGTAATACACGGCACAATCCCTGTAATATACCGCACATTGCCAGTAATACACCATACAATTTCTGTAATACACCACTCACTATAATACGTGGCACTATCCCAGCAATACACGGCACATTTCCTGTAATACGCTGCACAACACTAATATACCATACAATCCCTGTAGTAGACCGCACACTCCCTGTAATACATTAACAAAGGCCTGAAACAGCTGTATGTGCATGGAATTTGGTTTGATTTTCAATTCCTAATCATTGTTACAAGGCTTGTATAAAGAGTCTAACTCTGACTTGAAGGAATGCTGCCATTCAATGGGTGGCGCTGTGGAGATAATCTCCCATCTCACTTATTTGCATATTACACAGAGGAACATAAATGGCATTTTGTGTCTCCTCACTCACTAGGGAGATGCTCTCCCTAAGCAGAAAAGATAGTGTTTCTGACCCAGGCCTCTGACTACCAAAGCTGGTCTTCTGCTGTACACTGATGTGGAGTAGCTGTATGTGTATGGAGTCTGGTTTGGCTCTTAATTCCTTATCATTGTTACAAGGCTTGTATAAAGAGTATAACTTTGATTTGAGAGAATGCTGCCTTTCAATAGGTGGCATTGTGGAGGTATACTTCCATCTTGCATATTTGCATGTTACACAGAGAAGCATCAGTGGTGTTTTGAGTCTCCTCACTCACTACCTAGATCCTCTCCCTAGGCAAAAAATATAGCATTTCTGACTCAGGCCTCACACTAGCAAAGCCCTTAAATAGCTGTATGTGCATGGAGTCTGATTCACCTTTTGTATTCCTAATCATTATTGCAAGTCTTGTATAAAGAGTCTAACTTTGACTTGAAGGCAATGCTGCCTTCCAATAGGTGGCACTGTAGAGGTGTTCTTTCATCTCCCTTATTTGCATATCACCCAGAGGAGCATAAATGGCCTTTTAAGTCTCCTCACTCACCATATAGATGCCTCTCACTAACAAAACCAGACTTTTGTTGCACACTGATGAAAAGCAAAAGCCCTGAAATAGCTGTATGTGCATAGAGCCTGGTGTGGGTTTTAATTTCTGATCATTGTTACAAGGCTTGTTTATAGAGTCTAACCCTGCCTTGAAGGAATGCTGGCTTCCAATAGGTGGCACTGTGGAAATATTATTCCATCTCTTTTATTTGCATATTACCCAGAGGAGCTTACATGGTGTTTTGAGTCTCCTCACTCACTGTCTAGATGCTTTCCCTAAGCAGAAAAGATAGTTTCTGACCAAAGTCTCTCACTAACAAAGTCACACTATTATTGCAAACTGCTGAAAAGCAAAAGCCCTGAAACAGCTGTTTGTGCATGAAGTCTGGTTTAGCTTTTGATGCCTGATCATTGTTACAAGGCTTGTATAAAGAGTCTAAATTTGACTTGCTGCCTTCCAATAGTAGCCTGCCTCTCTTGGTGAGAGGCCTGGGTCAGAAATACTATCTGTTCTGCTTAGGGAAAGCTTCTAGAGGGTGAATGAGGAGACTGAAAACACCATTTATGCTCCTTTGGGTCATATGCAAAGAAGGGAGATGGAAGAATAACTCTAATAAAAGCCTTGTAACAATGATCAGGATTTGAAACCCAAACCAGGCTCCATGCACATAAATCTTTCTTTGACTACCTAATACACGGGTGGCTATATTTTAGCAGAAAGTATTTACAACAATAAAAAAAATATTAAGAACCTTTAAAACATAAAATGTTCTAATACTCTTTACAATTGATTATACATAAAACGGGCACTTGGTGGCATCAGATCATGGAGCTGCACTCGCTTCAAAGCCATTTTCTTGCGAATATAGAAAAAGTTCTTTTTGTCTACTAAAAAATAATCCTACATTTCATTAAGACAAATCGATAAACCGTCCCTAAATAATAAACGATTTCTGGCCTTCCATAGAGCTGCCTGCATGCAGTTTATGACCTTCCATGCCGTTCGTGTGGGGCACTCCAGACATCCATACAGCGCAGTCTTTATACTTCTTATCCGGGTGATTGTCTTTATCAGAGGGCTTATCTTAGTCCATAGTAGGCGTTGGACCATCTCCTCTTCATGCCATCCTGGTCTTGGCCAATCGGCAGAGCTGGTCAGCCCTCTTCGATGTTGTTGGAATGCCCATCATGAAAGACACTCGTGAAGGCAGCTCCTGGCAAGATACGTCTGTGAAATAAAGAGTTGCCATTTACCATCTTCTACATTTCTTTACTTTTTCTCTTCATTAAAATTCCTCGCAGGGACCATAAAACCGCTTTCCTTTATATCTTTGTATCTTTTTTGCTATTTAATAAATATTGCAGATTCTTTTCACTCAAAATATATTTAAAAAATCTTATTGTCCGGCAGGTTAAAAGAATCGGGGGAATTTAAAACTGTGGAAAACCACCCATTCCTTCGCATAAAATAACCTGCATAGTAACGGATAACATAGGACCAACACAACGCCCCTCCTCCTTCCCCTCACGTTTACAATGTTTGTCAGAACTATCCTCCTTGTTTTCTTTTTTTTCCTTTTCCCTCTCTTTCTACAATGCAAGATCCGACATGCAAGCAACTCGTACAAGATAGCGATAAACCTAAGGGCTCCCACCCACTTGCAAGGGCGATGGTGCGTTTATAAAACCGCTGCGATATCGCAGTGAACAATTTGCAATTTTTGTGCGATTGCGCTGCGATTTGTCCCCCCCCCCACTAAACTCGCATCACAAAGCTCTATGTAATATGACTGTTCCCCTTTTTTTTTTTTTCATCGCAGCGTTTTTGACACTTTAAACTCAATTATAGAGAAAAGAATCACAACAACGCATTCACGCATACGATTCTGCGATGTGTGATGCGTTTTTATGGCACCCATGTACTTGCATGGGCGAGGGAAAAATCGGACATCGCACAAATATTGGGCAGTCGCAATCAAAAAAAGAAAAACGCACCCGCGCTGTGCAAAAAAAATCGCAAATGCGCATAGCCACATTACAACTCATTTGTTTCAAACTATAAATTTTTAGCGCTCTATCGCAGCACTAAAAAAATCGCAAATCGCTAACGCAAGTGGGTGGGAGCCCTAATAGTGGAAATATACCTCCGTTGGTTTGTTTGTTAAAATATAATTTTGTTTTCTCATTATTTTTCTTTTATTTGTTTGTATTTCTTTTTTCTGTATGAAAATTCTGTCAATAAAAATACAATTAAAAAAAAAGGACCAAAAGTGATTTTTAAAAACAGCGTTAAGACACACATTAAAATATTTTGTTAAAAAAAAACCTTTAAAATCAGGGAAATCCTCCCCCCCCCCCCCCCCCATTGCTTTGGGTTTCATTACTATTTCTCTTCTAAGCTTTTCCATTTTGGGGTTCCATAAGAAAGTGGAGCATGCTTTTGTGATCTTTCTTAGTAAACAATCTGGGGGGGGGGGGGGGGGCACCATACTTAAATATAATAGAATGGGTAAAATCATCTTCAGAATTAAAACCTTCCCCTCCAGCGTCAGCTTCCACATGCTCCACTTACACAGTTTTTTTTGTTTTTTTGTGCCACCAAGTTCCAACTGGTGATACCATTGTTGGACTCATTAAAGGAGACACCTAAAATCTGCACGGATTCAGAAACAGGAACATCCGTTAAAAGCATCTCTCCTATATTTAAAATTTACTTTAAAACCAGAGTAGCAGCAAAAATACCGAATTTGTCTTAAAGTATTTCCTTTCAATATATTTTATTGATTTTACAGTATATATATAACTTTACAATGTCAAGAACTGATAGAGTCGTGAATTCCACTTCTCATCTTGTTGTTGTAACCATTAAAAGAGAACTTATGAAACCACTAAGATATGATTGTTACATTCTATTACTTGACAGACAAGGGCAGAGGGGAGGGTAGGAAGTGGGGGTTGGGATCAAGTGGGAAGGGGAGGGGGCGGGGGTGCTCCAGGTTGGACCCCCTGGTTAGCTTTACCACTTATAGTGTGGGCCGGTCACTCATAGTTGCCATTCTGCAGCCACCTAGTGAATGAATGTGAGTTGCGTGCGCTTATCCAAACCGCCCAGGTGCGATGAAAGCTCTCGTGTCTAGTTATGTCGTCCTGTGTCCTCAGTTTCTCTAGTCGCTCGATTTCGTCCATCGCCCCCACCCACGCACATCTGGGAATTTCGATGTCCTGTTTCCAGAATCTGGGAATTACTTGTCTTGTGGCCATAATGAAAAATTTCAACAGGCCTTTTTTAAGTGAGTGGGCGCCGGGTGGAGGGATGGACAATAGCGCCGCCTCCGGCGTTAGGGACAATGGTTCCCTGCTCACCTTCTCGTATAGCTTCTCTATGTCTTTCCATATGGGTGTAATCATGGGACACTCCCACCATATGTGTAGCATCGAACCCACTTCCCCATGGCATCGCCAGCAAGTATCTGACGTCGCTGGAAAGAGAGAGTGGAGTCTTTCCGGTGTCATGTACCACCTTGATAAGATTTTACAATTCAATTCTTGCAACCTACTAGACACCGACATCTTGTGGGTGTATTGGAATGCCTTGTTCCAGAGCTCTCCGGGGATGGATCGACCCAGCGCCTCCTCCCAAGCGGTAATCCACCTGGGGGTGTGGTCACCTAATCGCTCTTCTAGTATTTGACTATATAATAATGACACAGTATGTCTAGGTGCCTCTTCCATGACACACAGTCTCTCAAAGGGTGTGAGATCCAAGTTCCACCCTCGCTCAGGTCTTATCTTTCCCAGGTAGCTTCGAACCTGCAGATATTGCATCCATGAGCCCGGGGGAGTCCCCCCATTCCCCTGTAAGCTCGCCATGTCGCGGAGGCCCTGGGCGTTCAGTACCTTTGTCTTAAAGTATTTTGAATTGAGAGGGTGTCCCTGCAGAGTACTGCAACGTCATCCATGGAACCCACTACTTTAGCCTCGACACCCCCAACACCCGCCAGGGGGATTCCATGGACCTGCTTGTCGGCTCGTAATGTGCATAAAAGAGGCTCTGGAGCACAGATAAAAAGTAGTGGGGACAAGGGACACCCCTGCTTCACTCTGGATTTTAAAAGAACATACTGTGTCTTAAAACTGTTTACTAAAATCTTACTTGTGTAGTTTTCATAACAAGCAGTTAGAGAAAATGAAAAACCTTCCGGTATACCTATTTTCTCTAAAACCCTAAAAAGATTAAAATGCAATACTCTATCGAAGGCTTTCTCGAAATCTATACATAAAACAGCCATTTTCACATTTCTTGCCTTGGTATTGTTAACAATATCTTTTAAAAGGTTTAAGTTCTCCCATATTGACGTCCCAGGGACGCCACAGACTTGGCTGGAATGTATTATCTTATGTATTATTGCTTTGAGTCTGTTGGCGCATATTTTTGCCATGATCTTATAATCGGAGTTCAGAAAGGTGATGGGTCTCCAGTTTCTTATATCCGTCATCACCTTTTTTATATAACAGAGACACCTCACCCTTTTGCCACGACCCCGGGAGGTTCTGGGAATTAAAAACTTCTCTAAAAAGAGTAAAAATCTTCTTTTAAAATTCCATAAAAAGTAACATAAAACTCAATGGGTACACCGTCCGGGCCAGGCACCTTACCTGGTTTAAAACTTCGGATAGTCTCTAAAACCTCCAGCTCTGTAATATCACAAAATAAAAGATTTTGCAAGGCAAGATCTAAAACATCAGTGATCTCCTCTAATGAGTCGTTCATAAAATTTATATCCACACTTTTAGTGTTACGGTAAAAAGATCCTCATAAAAACCATGTACCTTTTTTACAAATACCCTGTACATCTTTTACACCATCAAGGTAATTTAAAATACATTTGTTGTGTGATTTTCTGAAATAAATCCCTGGAGCAGGTCTCATTCTCTTCGAGGTATCTGACTCTGGAACGGGAGGTTATTTCTTTTCCTTCCTGCTCCAAGCATTTGGCTCTTTTTTCACGTCTATGAGTTCTTTTGCCACTTCAATACTGTAGTCTCTCATCTTGTACAGGGTCTGCAGTCGGGTATTTAAATTAGTATAAAAGGCACATTTCTCTTTGGCTTTGGAGATCCCAACCTGTATAAAATATTTTTTTATCTTAATTTTCATTTTTTTTCACCGCTGGCTGGTGGGAAGTTGGGATCTTTACCCGTCTGCACTCTTTAAAAAAGGTAATAAAATCAGATAAAACCTGTGGATCTTGTAGAAGGGACACGTTCAGTTTCCAGGCATTTCTACTAGATCTCCTTCTTTCTCCAAGGTTCACTTTAAAAAATAAAACCTTGTGGTCGGAGAAGGTATTATTAAAAAGATCCCATCTGAAAGGCTATACTTGGTGAGAGCAGAAGATAAAATCAATCCTGGAGCTACAGGTTGCATTGCTCCAGGTCACGCCGGCCTCTTCTGGTAGAGGGGTGTTACATTTTTTAAAAACATCTGTAAGCTGGAAATCTATAATGAGGTTCTTCAACATATTAGCAGTTTTATCATAGTTTCTGCTTACGTAGTTTGAGAACCGGCGCTCCGCCCTTAAAACACAATTAAAATCACCTGCTAAAACAAGGGGACAAGAATCGTTAATAAAAAGGGATAAAATCTCCAACATTTTTGCTCTCACCTTCTTTTCTGGAGAACCATAAAAATTTTAAAACTTTCACTTAATACCGTTGATAAAAGCTCTGACCAATAAAATTCTGCCTGGTAAAATTTCACAAAAATTTTCAATTAAAACGTTCCCTTTAAAAAGAATGGCGAGGGCGGAGCTAGCCAAGCAGGAAGAAAGACGCACATTACTTGGGCTCCACACCAAGCGATAAAAAAACGGAGCGTCCTGCCCTACCAGCACCCCCGGTAAGCCGCTTACCTGTCCCGTCGCGCGGCCCAGCACAAGAGGAGCAGGAAGACACCTCTCCCGACACGCTCCGTGAGGTCCGTAGACTGAGGCCTACTGCCGCGGCTGCATCCCCGGCCTAGATTTCGGGACGCCGCGGGTCAGCGCAAGCCGGAGGAGCAAACGGGGGCAGCCCAAGCACAGGGGGAACATCCGAGCCACCGCCGGAGACACCGGAGAGCCCAAAACCACCCCAGACCCCCTCCTACCAGCCTCAGAAACCGGAGGGGCGGGAGAATACAGCACGGGCGCTGCGCCCATCCCCCCAGCCTCCCCCGGTAAATACTGAATACAGCACAGCAGGGGGCCAAGTTTGGAAGGTGAGAAGAGGGAATTGGGGACTGACAGAGCACCCCTGACTGTTCCTGCCCCAGAGACCCCACAAATCTAAAGCCCTGCAGGGCAGAAGAGCCCGAGCACCGGGAAGAGAGCCTGCAGCTCAGCTACAATCAGCAGCAACCTCCCAGGAGGAAGAAAACTGCATGAGAGCAAAGACAGACAGAGGCAAGGCAGGGTCTATACAGCAGATAAGCAGGTGCAGCCCACCACAGCTCCCCACTGTGACTCACAACAATCCAGCAGAGGGGTCTCAGGATAAAAGGAGAGTCCTGCCAACTATAAAGTGAGGGGAATTCCCCTCTACAAGGAATTCCTCTATAAACCTCTACCGCCATCTACTGGCCACCTACCATATTACAAGCTCCTAACTTTTCTTTACTACAAAAAAAAAACATAGAACATTTAAAGCTAGTAAAGAAGGACCTTAACACCTCTCCACGCCAAATGGAGTAATCAAGACAACACCTACCCAAAGGACGCATACTCGGAGACTCTATGTTACTACACTAGCCTCCGACCAGGTGGTGGAAAGTGATACTATCAAGCTGCAACAAATATAACCACAAGAAAAACTAGCTCGCTCTGCCCTGAAAACCCTCTACTATGCCAAAGTACGGGAAATATCCAAAATCAACTCCGCTCCGTCCCACAGCCAAACCAATACCAAAAATGTTCCGCCTATCACAAACCACAGAAATGGAGACCCAAGAGCAAGACCACCCAACCACGTCACAAAGCCTAGACCAGGCCCCCAAAAGCCTACGCAAAGCAACCCCAAATTTTCAAGTCAAGAAATCAAAGATCTATACGAAAATATACAACAATTATTCAAAAAAGAATTGCTGGAAGCTGTGGCCGAATTCTCCAAACAAACTCAAGAACTCGGACAAAGAGTCGAGGAGATAGAAAATAAAACCAACGAAGTCATAGAAGCATTAGATCAAGATAGAAACCTCATCAAAGAAAACCAAGAGAAAATAGAACTAGAACTTAAATTAGAAGATCAAGAGAACAGATCTAGAAGAGCGAATCTTCGCATAAGAGGCCTGTCGGAACGCTTCACAGCACTAAAAGAAACGGCAATGAATATATTCCAAGCCTTAATACCGCAGGCAAACCCAGATCTCTTTAGAATGGATTGCATACACAGAGCACTCAACAAGCCCCGTAACCCAAACCAACCCCGAGACGTGATCCCAAAATTCCATTACCCAGAAGCGCGTGACATGATCCTCACAGCAGCTAGAAACATATCTCCAATCCTGGGAGCCGAACAAGGAGTGCAATTATATGCAGACCTAGCACCATCTACCCTTGAGCGTCGACGACGATTAAGACCCATAACCTTGGCACTACAAAAGGCCCAAGTAAGATATCGATGGGGCTTCCCATTTATGCTATCCTTCCAAATTGAAGACCAAACTCATATCATTCGCACATTAGAAGAAGGACAAGAAATTCTCCAAGCCGCAAATATACCAATAGAGGACCCCACAACAACCAGACAACAACCTGGCTTCACCCAACGCCCAGAAAGACTTTGGGAAAACAGACGCCAAAGACCCAGCACCAGACCCTCACAAGATCCCGAGGTATAAACAGCAGGATCCCACCGCTCTTCAGGAACTGTAATGTATATTTTCCTTCAATTCACACTGAAGAAACTAGATTACTTAGAGACATTGCAAAGTTCATTTAAAGCAAAGTAAAATTTGCTCAGGTTACTAATGTTTTTCTTTAAGAATAGTAGAGTTTAACAAGTTATTTAGGTGCAATACAAGTGGCCTATAGGCCACAAATAATTCTTTAAAGTATCACTGTTACCACCACGGACACTATGCTGTCCAATTGGAATATGCGATCCAGGATGGTCCACCACAAGGACCCCCGTCGCATTCTTACTATTTTGTGGATGTTTAGAACATGTCTAAAAGTTATTAGTCAAGTTGTTTTACCACTTAAAATCTCTCAGGGTTACACTACCATCACCCAATTTAAATATCTCAAATCTCACAAAGATACTAAAGTCTTCCCTACCAATCCCCCCCCCCCCAAAAAAAAAAAAACAGATCTCAAAAACCATCCAAATACATCAGCAGCCTCACCCAGATAAGCCACCATGTGTAGAGTTCTAAGCCACAATGTATGGGGACTTAACTCCCCAAACAAACGAAGAAAAGTGTTCCTTGATTACGAAAGACGCAAACCAGATATCCTATGCATACAAGAGTCTCACTTTTCAACTACATCTAGCCCTAACTTTTTCAACCCAAGATACCAAACCCATCTCCACGCCAGATACACCACTAAAAGCAGAGGAGTTTCTACCTTTATTCGTAACTCCCTCCCCTTTAAAATAAACAACACTATTGCCGATGAGCAAGGACGATACCTGATCCTCATGGGTGAACTCTACAATGATAAACTCTGTGTCGTAAATACATACGCACCGAATGAAAACCCAATAGAGTTCTTCCTAACGGTCTGTGATATTCTTCTACCACTGGAGTACACCAGATTAATTTGGTGCGGGGACTTCAATTTTACTACCGATCCCAAAATTGACTCAATGTCACAAACACCCCCTCCAAGAGAGAGTCTACACCTATTACTCCCCGGCCCACAAACAACACTATAGACTAGACTGGACTGGATCCTCACCAACTCTGTGACCCTGCCACTACTGTCCTTTACCCGCCACCTAATAATGGCATGGTCTGATCATGACGCTGTTCTGTCCGAATTCCTATTTTCACCCCAGACACGAATCCCTTACACATGGAGACTTAACGAGGATCTCCTCACCAACCCCACAATAAGAGACACCATACAACAAAAACTAGATGAGTACTTCCAACATAATAGACCAGACGACACAGAAACTGATATAAGGTGGCTAGCTCATAAACCAGTGATAAGAGGAACACTAATTTCTATAGCCTCACAAAGAAAAAAAAGAAAAAAACAAAGCACAAGCTACATTAGAATACAAGATACGCAAACTTGAGATAGCAAACACGCAGAACCCCTCAAATTATCTTAGAAAAGCCATCCAGGACACTAGATTAGAACTTAACACGCTGCTAACCCATAAAACAGAAAAAGCCCTAGCCTGGACTCAAGCCACATACTACCAACTCGCAAACAAACCTGACAAACTCCTGGCTAGAAAGCTTAGGGAAAAGCAAACTATAAACACAATCCATAAAATCCAAACCAGACGCGGCCAGCTAACATCCAACCCGGAAAAAATATACAAAACATTTCATCAATACTATCAAAAGCTATGCAATAACCAACAAACAGCCACAGAACCACAAATAACCGAATTCTTAAACCAACTTAAGCTTCCCTGCCTATCTGAATCAAGCTCAACAAATCTTAACTCACCCATCACGGAAGAGGATGTAGACTGGGCGATCAAACGACTTAAACGAGGAAAAGCTCCAGGGCCGGACGGCTTCACATCATTATACTATAAAAAATTTGCCCAGACCCTAAAACCACACTTAGTACAATTATTCAACCACATACTCCAAGAAGGACACATACACCCCGACTTTTTACAAGCACTTATTACAACAATACCCAAGCCAGGGAAAGACCAAACCCTCCCCTCCAACTATAGGCCAATCTCACTTCTTAATATAGACCTAAAATTACTAACATCCATAATAGCAAACAGAGTAAACAGACTACTCCCCGCACTAATTCACCGGGATCAGGTGGGCTTTATCCCAGGCAGACAGGCACCAGACAACGTAAGAAAAATTCTCAACCTCATTAACCATGCAAACACAAATAAAACCCCCATGTCAATATTGGCACTAGATATAGAAAAAGCTTTCGATTCCCTTTCCTGGCCCTACCTTCAACTATCCCTCCAGAAGATGGGTTTTAAAGGTCCTGTCGTGAAACTATTATCCGCACTCTACTCTAAACCGACAGCATACCTTAAAATTCCCTCATCCCACCCCTCCCCAGTCCATATTCTGAGAGGAACACGTCAGGGATGCCCCTTATCACCAGCCCTATTCGCCCTCGCAATAGAACCTCTAGCAATTGCCATTCGTAGTAACATTAATATCAAAGGAATACTGATTGGTGATACTAACAACAAACTCAGTCTCTTTGCCGACGACCTGCTCCTTACTATAACCAACCCATTAACCTCACTCCCAAATTTAATGATGATACTAGAAAAATTTAGCAGCGTTTCGGGACTCAACATAAACCAGTCTAAGTCAGAAATCCTCTACTGCAACACACCGCCAAACATACAAAAACTAATCGAAATAAATTTACAATTTAAAACTCAAACACACTACATATCATACCTGGGGATAAAGCTCACAAACTCACTCGATACATTACACAAATGGAACTACGTTCCACTCTTTAGACAACTAACTCTTGACTTGGTGAGATGGGAAAACCCACTCTTATCGTGGATCGGTCGCATTCACAGCATTAAAATGACTCTACTTCCAAAGTTGCTATATCTCTTTAGAACCCTCCCCATACCAGTCCCAATCCCAGAACTACGCTCCTTCCAAAAGAAAATATCCTCATTCATCTGGGCACACAAACGCCCCAGAATATCCAAACCCATAATGCATCTCCATAAGAAACACGGGGGGTTGTCAGTACCCTGTATTACAAAATACTATAAGGCCGCGAGACTGGCCCAAATACCACCCGTATATGCAGGCTCCCAATTGCCACTATGGACCACCATAGAGGAAACCAAATTTAAACCATACACCTGGCCATCACTTCTGTGGACAAAAGTCCCCCTCCCACCCAATCTAAAAACCAACTCTCCATATACCTTCTTCTCCATACTATTATGGAGACAAACTAGATTTAAAATAAACGTACCCGCTACCCCATCACCATTGACACCTTTGTGCCATAACCCAGACTTCCCACCCGGGCTAGAAGAGACTCAATTCATATGGTGGAAAGCAAATAATCTAAATACTCTGTATGACTTTCTAATCCATGGCAAACTGATATCGATGTCCACTTTTAACAGCCTCTACAACCCACCACCTGGCGAGTGGTGGAGAAAAACGCAGGTCTTCCACTTCTGGACCTCAAAACTAAAGCTATCAACAAAGATAGAACTAAATCGGATGGAAGCCATATGTAAATTTTGCCCCACTCACCCGGGAACCTTTCCCACTTTTATGCCATGCTAAACAACACACTATCAGACTCCAAGCTACTTTGCATGCTACAGTGGGAAACTGATTTTAACACAACCTTATCATTAGCCCGTTGGCACCATTGTTGTGAAACCCTCAGCAAGAATAGCTGGCAAATATCATTAACCGAGACCTCCCTAAAGGTACTACACAGAGCATACCTAGTACCCGAAAGACTACACAACATATACCCAGATATCTCACAATTATGCTTTAGAGGATGTAATGACACGGGCTCTCATAGACACATATGGTGGTCATGCCCAAAAGCCCAGGACTTCTGGAAAAGAGTCTCCCATCTTATAGCTTCGGTAACAGGGACAGATATTGGACTAGACCCATTCATCCTATTACTGGGAAATAAACCCACAGGAATGCGCAACCCTCCATTTAAGTTACTCCAACATATAACTATGGCAGCTCGCATACTAATAGCACAACAATGGAGAAAACCTACACTACCCTTCGAAGCCTGCATAACACGAATAAATACGATTTTCATAAATGAAAAGCTTGTTGCCATCCGGCAAGACACAACCCCCCAATTCGAGAAGATATGGAATCCCTGGATAACGCACATCAACATCCCTAATCTATACAACCACATGAGGACATAAGTGGAAGATCCTGCTAGCTCCATCTAGTTATATTCACTAATCTAAAAACATCCACAATGAAGGTGGCAAAGGCATCTAAAAAATAATGAATCTCTCAGTCATGACCAGAGCTGGAGGACATCGAGATCTGTTTTACCCCCCCACCCCCCATCATTCTAATAAAAACATGTGAGACTCATAACACCATGATGTAACCCTATCTATGCAAACTGAATACATATTTTAGTTCTGTTAATTGTTATCTATAGTATATAAGTTAAAAACAGGCCAAGGACTCTGTACTGCATTGTCAAGACGTTACCCCCTGCGTGGGGACATTGCGGCAGAGTGTTGCCACCCTTAAGATTTTATTTCAATAAAAACCGTTGAAACATAAAAAGAATGGCGACCCCTGCTGATCTGGACTCGTGAGATCCAGGCCAGACTGATGGACCGTGCACCCAATCATCTTCATATTTCTTGTATTGTGCTTTATGGGGGATGCCACATTCCTGCAGGAAAAACACGGAAGCAGCAAAAATGGTTAAATAATTAAAGAAGACAGCCCGTCTCACTGTGCTTTTCAGACTTTGTACGTTGAAAGTAACACATGAAAGGTCTGCCATCATTGAGTGTGGAAAAGAATGTTTTGGTATATATTCATGGTCTTCATCCTAAACTGAAAACTCTTTGGAGCTCTCATACCCCCCCTGCATCCAAATCCACAGTAAACAAAGATGATGCTGGAGAGGAACTCAGATGACCCCTGGGACACCCAAGGCAGAAATATCTGACATTCCTTACTGGTAACATTGGTAATGTACTCACCCCAGGGGTCAGTAAGTCGGCTTCTTGTGGTTCACTTTTACCCTCTGCAGGGGTGGGTACTCGGCTCTCTGCCACCGACCAAGAGGTTGTTCCTGAGTCCCCCACCTGGCAGGGAGGGACACTGTTGGACAGCACATTAGGGGGATTGTCCAATTTCGCAGCTTCAGCAGGTACCTCCTTTGGTCCCCCTGTACTACCTCCAAGTACAAAGTGGTCTTTGATCCTTTTTGTAGCGGCTGCGTCTCCCTTGGGGTCTTCTGCCTCAGGTACCTTTGCAGCTGGTGTCTCCTGCGGGCCTGGACCGGCTTCATCGGGTCTCCTCTCTGACCCAGGTTTGTGGGAGGGGGCACCCATTGGCAGATCACTAGCCCTCATTTTACTGCACGGATTGATATATACTTTTGAGATTGTGTTTTTACATACAATCTTTGTTTATTCACTCATGTATCCATCGGTTGATTAGCTGTATGATACAACAGTTGAGATGTATATATCCCTTTATTCTCCTTTTTTTTTATCCGATGGATAGGATATTTATTGATTTTTAGGGGTAATCTATTAATTGTTTTTATATTATAATAGAGCCCAGAAGGGTCATGTGACAGCATCATCAACAGTAACAACATATACCGATTGAAATCTCCAGTAGGTTAGGTGACCGAGTACCATCTCTGTCACCTATTCTATTTGGAATGCATTGCGTTCCACCTCTATGTGAATCCTGTTCTGAGTCAAGTGATTACCCATGTCATCAGCTGACGCAGGCGTGATCACAGCCGGCATATCTATGTGGAACGCACTCTACGTTCCACTCGTTGTCAACTCCCTGACGCCGGCCCCAGGATATCGTCTGTGGAATGCATTCAGCGTTCCACACACCGGATGGTCGCCCACGCGGACCTGTAGACGTCATCCCGCCATGTTGGATACGTCATTTTCCAGCACAGTTGGCGCGATGACGGTCACATGCACCTCTTGGACTAAGTGTTTTACTATATATATTTGGCTGTACCTTGTTATATGTGCTTGCAAAGGGCTACCATAGCTAGCCAAAACGCGTTGCACTCCTAGATGTTATATAGAGGGTGAATTGTTTGAGACGCACATTATAAGTTCTTCTGTCAACAATAAAACGGAATCTTCTTAATTCATTACCTGGACGTGGATTCCATATGATTTAATATACAAGGCCTTCTTGGATATCCAGAGGAGAGAGAGTTTCACGGCACCTGCCGATCTCCCTCCCTTCTTCTGGGTGAGTTTATCTCCTTTCTCATTGACATCGCATTTGAGTGCAGTATTTCACCTCCTCAATACCTTTACCCCCATGTTCTGATGGGGGTTTATTATTTTTCTTGCATGCGGCTCTCCACTAAGGTGGATTCATTGAGGATATTAGAGAAACCCCCTCCCCCGGAACTACTGTACATTTCCCCCGGCCTCCAGGCACTATCCTACCATTCGCTGTGTCTCTTGGGGGGGGGGGGGGGGGGGGGGAAGAAAGAGGGCTGTTAGAAATTTCCATGTCCTCCAGTTCCTCTCCTTGGGGGTGCAGTTTGGTCTGCTGGATTCTTTGGCTGTCCTCTCTGCTCTGTATTTCGTGCCTTATCGGGCAATCATAAAAAGGTGACCAACTCTGCTGCATAGATGACATTTTTTTCCCATTGGGCAATGCGTTGGTCTCATGTTCTGAGCCACAACAATTCCTGTAGGTGATGCCGCAACTTTCTTTCTGATGTCCATATTTTTTACAGTTGCAGCAGAAATCTGGCATTCCCACAAAATAAAGGTCACCACTCACGTTACCCAGTTTAAAACAAGCGGGCGGAAATTTCAACCCCCTGTGCAACTGGGGTTGTTTATACATGTGACCTGGAACCTACATGCCCAAAAACCAAGCTCGTTCATAAATTTACCCCTACACCAAACTGATTTAAAGTAGCAGTAGAGGAAAGCTTCAACTTCTTTTAGATCAGCGTAGGGGGAGTACATTTTAATAATCACAAGCTTGGTCACATCGAGGACGTGCTCAATCAACTGGACACCATCAAGCCACGGATCTTGTTTTATAGGAATTGCGGCAATTAAATCATGGAAAATACCTTTCTCCGTAAAAGTAATGTCATATGTCCTACGCTTGGGGTAGTCGTAGAAAGCCAAAAATCTCTTGCCTTTGTATATTAAACACGCCCAGGAGCACGTCCTCCACCACATACCCCAGGCCACTTCACTGGTAAAAACAACTCTCAATGTGTTTTGTATCGAGGCATACCCCAGAATGGAACCAGGGTCCGCACCCTTGGTTCCCTAAAGCTTTTGCACAACATACAGTTGCAAAGATACTTGATCTTAGCTAGAAGGTTATCTGCAAATAAGGGAGATGGGAAAACACCACCACAGTGCCAACTAGTGGAAAGCAGTATTCCTTCAAGACAAAGCCTGACTCTTTTTATCAATGATCAGGAAAACAAAGTCAAACCAGGCTCCATGCACATACAGCTATTTCAGGCCTTTTGCTTTTCATCAGTGTGCAACAGAAGCCTGGCTTTGTTGGTGAGAGGCCTGGGTCAGAAATGTTATCTTTTCTGCCTTGGAAGAACATCTGGATGGTGAGTAAGTACACACAAAATGCCAATTATGCTTGACTGGGTAATATGCAAATAAAAGAGATGGAAGAATACTTCCACAGTGCCACCTATTAGAAGACAGCATTCCTTCAAGTCAAAGTTAGACTCTTTATACAAGCCTTGCAACAATGATCAGGAATTGAAACCAAACCAGACTCTATGCACATACAGCGGTATAAAGGTTTTTGCTTTTCATCAGTGTGCAACAGAAGTCTGGCTTTGTTAGTGAAAGGCTTGGGTCACTAACAAAGCCAGACTTCTGTTGCACACTGATGAAAGGCTTAAAGCCCTGAGACAGCTCTATATGCATAAAGTTTAGTTTGGCTTTCAATTTTTCATCATTGTTACAAGGCTTGTATGAAGAGTCTCACTTCAATTTGAAGGTAGGCTGTCTTTCAATAGGTGGCACTTTGGAGGTATTGTTCCATTTCCCTTATTTGCATATTACCCAGAGGTGCATAAATGGTGTTTTGAGTCTTCTCACCCACCGTCTAGTTTTCCCTAAGCAGAAAAGATAGCGCTTTTCAACCAGGCCTCTCACTAACAAAGCCACTCTTCTGTTGTACACTGATGTAAAGCAAAAGCTTTGAAACTGCTGGATGTGCATGGAGTCTGGTTTGGCTTTCAATTCCTGATCACTGTTACAAGGCTTGTATAAAGATTCTAACTTTGACTTGAAGAAATGCTGCCTTCCAATAGGTGGCACTGTGGAGGTATTTTTCCATTTCCTTTATTTGCATATTACCCAGAGGAGCACCAATGGCGTTTTCAGTCTTCTCACTCACCGACTAGATGCTTTCCCTAAACAGAAAAGATAGCATTTCTGACCCAGGCCTCTCACCAAAATAATGAGACTTCTGTTGTACACAGATGAAAAGCATAAAGCCCTAGAACAGCTGTTTGTGTGTGGAGTTTGGTTTCGCATTCAATTCCTGATAATTGTCACAAAGCTTGTATAAAGAGTCTTACTTTGACTTGAAGGAATGCTGCCTTCCATTAGGTGGCGCTGTGGGGGTGCTCTTTCATTTCATTTATTTGCATATTACCCAGAGGAGCATAAATGGTGTTTTGAGTTTTCTCACTCACTGACTAGATGCTCTCCCTAAGCAGAAAAGAGTTTTTCTGACCCAGGCCTCTCATTAACAAACCCTGCCTTCTGTTGCATACTGATGAAAAGCAAAAGCTCAGAAACAGCTGTATGTGCATGGAGTCTGGTTTGGCTTTCAATTCCCGATCATTGTTACAAGGCTTGTATAAACAGTCTAACTTTGATTTGAAGGAATGCTGCCTTCCAATAGGTGGCACTGTATAGTTCTTCTATTTCCTGTAATTGCATATTACCCAGGAGCATAAATGGCGTTTTGAGTCTCTTCACTCATTGTCTAGATGCTCTCTTTTAGCAGACAAAGATAGTATTTCCCAGGCCTCTCACTAAGAAAGGTCGAGCTCTGTAGCACACTGATGAAAAGCAAAGCTCTGCAGAAGGCTGTCTATACATGGAGTTGTCACATCATTGCCCACAGATTCTGCATGAACTTGCTTCCTGTCATAGGGGGATGCAGACTATGGAAGAATTCCCTTTCTCCCCAAATTCCAAAAGATTTTTCCAGCAACAACTACAGATATAATATATAATAATATTCTTTATTTGTATAGCGCCAACTTATTCCGCAGCGCTTAGATATAGGCAATTTAACAATGCTAGACAAAACTACTTGTGGGTGCTAAACACAGACTACAGCGCATACAATCAAGGGAATGGTGTTTGCGGCCGTAATGGAGGGGATTTGAATATTCCAATGCAAAATTGAGATAGAGCACCCATCATTGCAGTGCAAAAATTGGGATGCAGGTAAAAGAAGATGAGATAGGATAGGAGAAGCCAGCTGATTTCTGCTGCAAGCTAAGATGACACCTGGGCAGCAGCCGAAGATACTGCTATAGCAGATGCTAAAATGGCCACTTGGCCATGACTGGCACTGAAATGGTCACTGAAGGCGTGGCCTAACTGGATGATGGTGATGGGCAGGTCCAGGAATACTACATACTATCGAAATACATCATCCGTGACACGGCCAGGGTGATGCCCTCAGAGGCTGAAGAAGGGCCGGCCTTCCTTTGTCTTAACTTCAAAGCACATGAAACAAATGGCATCTTGTAACTGCAATCATCCTACTTTAACTTCTGTCCCTTATGGTTTGCCGCTATTCCTCGGCCTATAATCTTTCCCCCACTGTGTACGGGAATCCCGCACACTCATTAACTTACTCATTTTCTTGAAACATCCTCCTTCCTTGCCGCCATCAGTTCACATGCTAAAATGCCTTCCTGAGGCTTATAGGCACAAGGCAGTCTCTCTCTTTAGTGTTCCTATGGCCTCCCCAACTGGAACCCTAACCACTTAACACTTTCCTGTTCTGTTCTCTCACAGCCCTCTGGCTGATTCTGGTGTGTCCTCTTACTGTCTCTCTCAGAGACAATCCCACCCTCTCTTCAACTGGTAATGGACGTTAAAGCAGAAAACCAGGACCTCAGGCAAATGTGGCGTAATGGGATGGCAATCTAACAATTTAACCTCAAATCCTGGTCTCTTAGTCTTAACTAGACCCCAGCCCCCCTCATTTATACCAACATAAGCCCAGCAACAGTAACACACTTAGGACATAACATTAGGCAATACTAGTCATAGGAGACTGTGGAGGATACTCGTTACTAAGGTCGCCTGATCGCTTTGACCAGACTTTATTGCACTCTAAATGTGGCCACGTTGGATGTCTGATAACTTCAGGGAAACAAACCTTTGTTCTTTGCAAAGATGCAGCTCAGGACATATTAGATGACTAAGCTGGTTTATAGTGTAGAGAAGATTGGAGTTGATGCATGGAGGACAGAAGCCATGGACCCATGAGTAGGAGACGCTCTCTCATGGTGTAGTTTCCCAGGGGCTCTCTGTTTCCCACTGCCCGCTTCTTCAGTGGATGTCCAGACAGATGATGTTAAGGAAGGCTCCTACAGATGGGATTGGTCCTCTGTCTTCCGCTGCCCCCTTCTCCAGCTGATGCCAGAAGATGATGTTATGGAAGGCTCCTACAGATGGGATTGGTCCTCTGTCTTCCGCTGCCCCCTTCTCCAGCTGATGCCAGAAGATGATGTTAAGGAAGGCTCCTACAGATGGGATTGGTCCTCTGTCTTCCGCTGCCCCTTTCTCCAGCTGATGCCAGAAGATGATGTTAAGGAAGGCTCCTACAGATGGGATTGGTCCTCTGTCTTCCGCTGCCCCCTTCTCCAGCTGATGCCAGAAGATGATGTTAAGGAAGGCTCCTACAGATGGGATTGGTCCTCTGTCTTCCGCTGCCCCCTTCTCCAGCTGATGCCAGAAGATGATGTTAAGGAAGGCTCCTACAGATGGGATTGGTTCTCTGTCTTTCGCTGCCTCTTCTTGCAGTTGATGTTCCAAGACAGATGATGTGTTTGTGATGCGAGTATATTCCTAGGTAAGGTGCATATGATTCATGTATAACTCTTGGTGATATCAGTACTTAACCTTTGCATAAGAAATATTGTAAAAGTATATGTCATATCAGCTATTTCATGTAACTTAGTTTAATTATCACTCATTTTATACAATTTTGTTCAATTATCATCTTATTAATAAAATTGTGTTGCATCAACCTATCTGTCCTTCTTTAAAGCCGTAACCAAACTTGTTGCCTTTTAACTTGGTAAAACAAGGCCCTAATTTGTCTGCAGACCTAACAGCAGTACCTACCGTACTCTAGGAGGTGATCAGTCTCCAACTGCCTCCATCTGGTTTTGTCCCCAGCGTCTTTTCTCACGGCTGCTCGCACGGTCCAAACCCGGTCGTCCCATCTAGGTCACCATTTGTTACGGATTAATATACCTAATGATGAATATGTTCCTCCTTCCTGATTAGACGGTCTAAGGCCCAAGGCCTGTGCATGCACGGAAGAATCACACTGAAACCTGTTCAGCTAAATGAAACTTCTTTATTCCAATCAAGCGGCATTGGGTTGTGTAGTCAGTGTGCATGGTTAGTACGTCATGAAGTACGGATCTGTAGCTGATTGGTTATTGCTTTACAGGAGGTTTCTCCCTCTAGGAGCCAACGTCATCATCTCGAAATTCCCGGAGTAGGGAGTCACCATATTGAGTAAGGCCGCCTGCAGACGGGCGGAAATTTCCGCCGCTGGAAGCCTGCATAGGATTGCGTTAACAAACGCAATCCTATGCAGACGGCCGTAGTTTGGCTGTGCGAAATCTCGCGCGGCACGCCCTATTCCTGTGCGGGGCTCGCAGAGCCCTGCACAGAAACGTCACTCACCCGCCGTCGGCTCCGATCTGCGCATGCGCCGGCTGTCGGCACATGAAAGCTCCGGAGCTGCAGGGCGCAGGTAAGTACTCGCTGCTCTCTGCAGGCGCTCGGGTCGGGTCCCGCGGCGAGAGTTCTCACTGCCGGATCTGACCCGGCCATCTGCAGGCGGCCTAAACTGCAAGGAACACGGTGGGAGGTGGGAGCAAGTAGTTAGTCAGCATTTAAAGAGACAGCGTGTTTAGTAGAAAAAGCAAATATTTGCTATAGGCATTTTACTTAGTTTATTACAATGCATTACAATTGTTTCAAGGCTTGTATAAAGAATCTAACTTTGACTTAAAGGAATGCTGCCTACCAATAGGTGGTACTTTGAAGGTTTTCTGTAGGTATTCTTCCATCTCCCTTATTTGCATATTACTTAGGAGGAGCATAAATGGCGTTTTGAATCTCCTTACTCACCATCTAGATACTCTCCCTAAGCAGAAAAAAAAAACATTTTTGACCCAGGCCTCTCACTAAGAAAGCCAGAGTTCTGTTGCATACTGATGAAAAGAAAAAGTTCTGGAAGAGCTGAATGTGTATGGAATCTGGTTTGGCTTTCAAATCCTGATTATTGTTTCAAGGCTTGTACAAAGAGTCTAACTTTGACTTGAAGGAATGCTGCCTTCAAATATGTGGCATTAAGAGAGTAATCTTCCATTTCCCTTATTTGCATATTACCCAGAGGAGCATTAATGGCATTTTGAGTCTCCTCACTCATTGTCTAGATGCTCTCCCCAAGCAGAAAAGATAGCATTTCTGACCCAGGCCTTTCACTAACAAAGCGTCTTCCGTTGCACACTAATGAAAAACAAAGTCTTGAATTAGCTATATGTGCATGGAGTCTAAATTGGATTTGATTCCTGATCATTCTTATAAGGCTTGTATAAAGAGTCTGACTGACTTGAAGGAATGCTGCCTTCCAATAGGTGGCACAGTGGAGGTAATCTTCTATTTACCCTTTTTGCATATTAGGTGTGTGAGCAGCTGCGCACAGACGAAGGCGCACAGACGAAGGCGTGTTTGGAGTGTAATCTTATCAATCTTCACTACTTTCACAAGTAATTTGTAGATTCCCATTAGGACTACAAGTAGCACACCGGATAACATTGTCACCCACGACTGGCAAAGTTATCCAGTGTGCTACTTGCACAACATTATGCACCCTCGAACGGCAAGATGTGTGCTCATCGCACATTTAGAAGCCCAAATCCTGGATCTAAATGAGCGACTGGCAACACTGAGATCCATTCACAACCTGGAAAGGAGTTTGCTGCTCACTGAGCAGGCACTTGCTGGGGTAGAGGCAGGGGAGGATGGCAGTACGGAAGAGCAGGTAGCTAGCTGGGTGAAAGATAGAAGGAGGGGTAGAGGGAAAAGAATCAGGGAGGCTAGTCCTGAGCTGGCACATCCCAACAAGTCTGTAAAGTTGGCTACAGAGTTCGCACCGCTGCAGCACGACATGGCCTCTGAACGCCAGGGGGATAACTGATCCAGTGAGATTGGGACGGAGAGCGCAGGGCAGACTAGACAGGTCCTAGTGGTGGGGGGACTCAATTATAAGGGGGACAGATAGGGCAATCTGCCATAAAGACTGGGATCATCGAACTGTGTGTTGTCTTCCTGGTGCTCGAGTTCGACACATCGCGGATCGGATTGACATTACGGGGAGGGGCTGGTGAGGATCTAGCGGTCATGGTGTACGTTGGCACCAATGAACAAATTAGAGGTCAATGGAGGGCCCTCAAAAACAATTTCAGGGACCTAGGATCCAAGCTTAAGGCGAGGACAGCCAAGGTAGTTTTCTTGGAAATACTGCCTGCACCACAAGTCACACTAGAAAGGCAGCAGGATCTTAGGGAGGTAAAAAGTGGCTCTGGAGTTGGTGTAAGGAGGGATTTGGGTTCCTGGAGAACTGGGCTGACTTTGCTGTCAGCTACAGGCTCTACCGTAGGGACGGGCTGCATCTGAATGTGGAGGGTGCAGCTGTGCTGGGGGAGAAGATGGCTAGAAGGCTGGAGGAGTGTTTAAACTAGAGACTGGGGAGAGGGCAAAAAGATAAACAGGGGGTAGGCAGTGTGGATAGTGACCTGGTTCCAAGTAATGGGAATGGGGGGTCAAGCAGGGGGTGGGGTTATTACAGTTAGTATTGACAGAAGAGCCAATAGTACCATTAATAGCAAAATGAATTTAAAGAACAAAAACAGCCGTACAAATTGTATGGCTACGAATGCAAGAAATCTGATCAGCAGTGCGCAAACTTGAAGCGAGAATGACTGATAAAAACAATATAGTTGGAATAACAGAAACATGGCTTGATTATAAGTGCAATTGGGAGGCGAATTTACAGGTTTACAATCTCTTCAGATGAGATCGTGGTGAACAGAAAGGGGGAGGGGTGTGTTTGTATGTTAAATCCTATTTAATGCCGAGGCTACGGGAGGATATAGATGCAGAAGTGAAATCTCTGTGGGTAGAAATACAGGAAGAAAAAAATAACAAAATCCTGATAGGGGTTTTCTTTAGACTACCAAAAGCAACAGAAGAAACTGAAATCTTCTTATTAAGGCAGGTAGAAGAGGTGTCAAATCGCAATGAAGTAATTATTATGGGGGACTTTATTATCTGGATATAAAATGGGAAAACGAACCTTGCAACCTCACAAGGGTGTTAAGTTCTTGAGAACAATTAAAGATAATTACCTTACCCAACTTGTGCAGGAGCCAAGGAGAGGGAGGGCCACTCTGGACTTAGTACTAACAAACCGGACCGAATAATGTGGGTGCAGGTTGAGGGGCACTTGGGAAATAGCTGGAAATTTATTATATTGTGGTCACTGTCATTCAATAAGAAAACTTATCAGGGAATGACAAAAAAAGGAAACTTTAGTAAAGCAAAATTTGATCAGCTCAGAACTACTATCAGTAACACTAATTGGGACAACATCCTCAAAAATATCAGTACAGACAACAAATGAGAAAAGTTTAAAAACATCCTAATCACCTCATGTGAGCAGTTCATACCCTTTAAAAAAAAAAAGAACCACATGTAGAAGGAAACCGATGTGGCTCGACAAGACTGTAAGGGGGCAATAAACGAAAGAAAGAAAGCGTTTAAACTATTAAAACAAGAAGGCAGTGAAGAAGTGCTAAAATCATGCAGGGAAAAAAAACAAAATATGTAAAGAAAAGATTAAAATTGCTAAGGAGGAGGCAGAAAGGCTGATCGCCAAAGAGAGCGAAAACAACCCTAAACTACTCTTCAACTATATTAACAGCAAACGGATTTGCACCGAGAGCACTGGCCTTTTAACGAATAATGCAGGAAAATCATAAAAGACTATGGGGGGGGGGATGCAAATCTATTAAATGGTTTCTTTTCAAGTGTATTCACGAATGAAAAGGAAATGTCACACGAGATTCAGGGGAATAAAACAAACCCCCTGCCACATATTGCATACCTAACACAGGAGGAAGTGCAGAGCCAGTGATGTGATAACTAGACCACTCATATTTATGGACACTATCAAGACCGGGGTTGTACCATTGGATTGGCGCATTGCCAACGTGGTTCCAATTTACAAAAAGGGGTCCAAAAGAGAGCCTGGTAACTACAGGCTAGTAAGTCTCACTTCAATAAGTGGAAAAATATTCTAGGGGTTTCTGAGAGACACCATCCTATAATACCTCAAGGAGAACAACGGAATAACTCCTCACCAGCATGGGTTCATGTCAGACCAATCTGATCAGCTTCTACGATGAAGTAAGTTCTAGGCTGGACCAGGGAGAGTCTATTGATCTCGTAGATCTGGATTTCTCTAAAGCATTTGACACCATGTCGCATAATCGGCTGATATGTAAAATGAGGCAGCTCGGACTGGGCGAAAATGAGTGTATCTGGGTAAAGAACTGGCTCAGAGATAGAAAGCAGAGGGTGGTAAAAAATGGTTCGTACTCGGATTGGGCCACTGTTGCTAGTGGGGGGCCACAGGGCTCAGTATTAGGCCCCATTAGGTTCAATATATTTATCAACAACCTGATAGAGGGACTGCACAGTAAAATATCAATATTTGCAGATGATACAAAATTACATAAGACAATTAATACAACGGAGGACAATGTGCGGCTACAAACGGACCGAGATAAGCCGGGGGCTTGGGCAGAAAAATGGCAAATGAAGTTCAATGTTGAAAAATGTAAGACTATGCACATGGGCAGGAGAAACGGATGTCACCAATATACACTAAATGGGTACTGCTAGGAAAAAGTGATAGAAAAAGACCTGGGGGTACTAGTGGACTGTAAATTTAATTGGAGCAAAAAAGACAGCTAAGGGGCGATCAAATATCTATGTATAAATACATGAGGGGGCAATACAAGGATCTCTTTCATGATCTGTTTATACCAAGGACTATGACGGTAGCAAGAGGGCATCCACTATGTTTAGAGGAAAGCAGGTTTCATCACCAACACAGAAGGGGGTTATTTACTGTAAGAGCAGTGAACACGTGGAACGCTCTGCCTGAGGACGTGGTGATGGCAAAATCCATTGAGGAGTTTAAGTGGGGACTAGATGCCATTCTCGAGCGGAAGGATATTACAGGATATAGACATTAGGTGACCAGCGGGTTTGTAGTTCTGCGTTTTATATTTAGGTAGGAACGATCAACGGTTGACCCTGGGATTATTCTGACTGCCATTACGGAGTTGGGGAGGAATTTTCCCCCAAAGGGGTAATTGGCTTCTGCTTCTTGGGGTTTTTGCTTTCCTCTGGATCAACTAGAGGTTGAAACAGGCTGAACCAGATGGACATTGTCGTCATTCAGCCTAACATACTATGTTACCCAGAGGAGCATAAATGACATTTGGAGTCTTCTCACTCACTGCCTAGATGCTCTCCGTAAGCAGAAAAAATAGCATTTCTGACCCCCATCCCCGGCCTCTCACTAGCAAAGTCAGTCTTCTGTTGCATGATGATGAAAAGCATAAAGCCCTGAAACAGCTGTATGTGCATGGAGTCTGGTTTGGCATTCAAATTCTGATCATTGTCACAAAGCTTGTTTTAGAGGTATTCTTCAATCTTTCTTATTTGCATATTACCCAGAGGAGCATAAACGGCGTTTTGAGTCTTCTCACTCACCGTTTAGATGCTTTTTCTAAGCAGTAAAGATAGAGGCGTGGGTCAGAAATGCTAACTAAGAAAGAAAGACTTCTGTTGCATACTGATGAAAAGCAAAAGCTCTGAAACAGCAGCATGTGCATGGAGCCTTGTTTGGGTTTCAATTCCTGATCATTGTTACAAGGCTTGCATAAAGAGTCTAACTTTGATTTGAAGGAATGCTGCCTTCCAATAGGTGGTACCGTGGAGGTGTTCTGAAGGTATTCTTCTATCTCCCTTATTTGTAATATTACCCAGAGGAGCATAAATAGCGTTTTGAGTCTCCTCACTCACCGTCTAGGTACTCTCCCTAAAAGAAAAGTCAAATAGGTTATTGGATGCTTACAAAATGAAAATGGTAAATTGGTTAAGAATGATGTTGGGAAGGCCGAACTTTTAAATTCCTATTTTGTATCTGTTTTCTCTTAGAAAGTAGATGTAACATCAACTGATCTTCCCTGTGCTATTGGGGGAATAAAATAATGCAGGCTATCAGTAAGCAGAGATATGGTGAGGGAACACTTAGCTAACTTACATGAATTCAAGTCTCAAGGGCCAGATGAATTACATCCTCAGATACTAAAGGAAGCAGCAGAGCTAATTGCTGATCCACTCGCCATAATTTTTGAAAATTCCTGGAGAACAGGAGAAGTCCCAGAAAATTGAAAAAAGAGCATATGTTGTCCTTCTCTTCAAAAAAAAAAGGAAGAAGGTGGATCCAGGAAACTACAAGCCTGTGAGCCTGACTTCATACGTGGAAAGATCCTTGAACAAATTATTAAACAGAATGTATGCAAGTACTTAGATGAAAATGGAGTAATTAAGCAGAGTCAGCATAAGTCTGTAACAAACAAGTCATGCCAGATTAATCTAATTTCCTTCTATGACAGAATCACCGACTGGGTTGATCAGGGAAATGCGGTGGATATAGTAGATCTTGGCTTTAGTAAAGCATTTGACAAAGTACACTACCGTTCAAAAGTTTGGGGTCACCCAAACAATTTTGTGTTTTCCATGAAAAGTCCCACTTATTCACCACCATGCGTTGTGAAATGAATAGAAAATAGAGTCAAGACATTGACAAGGTTAGAAATAATGATTTGTATCTGAAATAACATTGTTTTTACATCAAACTTTGCTTTCGTCAAAGAATCCTCCTTTTGCAGCAATTCCAGCATTGCACACCTTTGACATTCTAGCTGTTAATTTGTTGAGGTAAGCTTGTGAAATTGCACCCCACGCTTCTAGAAGCATCTCCCACAAGTTGGATTGGTTGGATGGGCACTTCTGGCGTACCATACGGTCAAGCTGCTCCCACAACAGCTCAATGGGGTTCAGATCTGGTGACTGCGCTGGCCACTCCATTACCGATAGAATACCAGCTGCCTGCTTCTGCTGTAAATAGTTCTTGCACAATTTGGAGGTGTGTTTAGGGTCATTGTCCTGTTGTAGGATGAAATTGGTTCCAATCAAGCGCTGTCCACTGGGTATGGCATGGCGTTGCAAAATGGAGTGATAGCCTTCCTTATTCAGAATCCCTTTTACCCTGTACAAATCTCCCACCTTACCAGCACCAAAGCAACCCCAGACCATCACATTACCTCCACCATGCTTAACAGATGGCGTCAGGCATTCTTCCAGCATCTTTTCATTTGTTCTGCGTCTCACAAACGTTCTTCTTTGTGATCCAAACACCTCAAACTTGGATTCATCCGTCCACAACACTTTTTTCCAGTCTTCCTCTGTCCAATGTCTGTGTTCTTTTGCCCATCTTAATCTTTTTCTTTTATTGGCCGGTCTCAGATATGGCTTTTTCTTTGCCACTCTGCCCTGAAGCCCAAAATCCCGCAGCCGCCTCTTCACTGTAGATGTTGACACTGGTGTTTTGCGGGTACTATTTAATGAAGATGCCAGGTGGGTACCTGTGAGGCGTCTGTTTCTCAAACTAGAGACTCTAATGTGCTTATCTTCTTGCTTAGTTGTGCAACGCGGCCTCCCACTTCTTTTTCTACTCTGGTTAGAGCCTGTTTGTGCTGTCCTCTGAAGGGAGTAGTACACACCGTTATAGGAAATCTTCAATTTCTTAGCAATTTCTCGCATGGAATAGCCTTCATTTCTAAGAACAAGAATAGACTGTCGAGTTTCAGATGAAAGTTCTCTTTTTCTGGCCATTTTGAGCGTTTAATTGACCCCACAAATGTGATGCTCCAGAAACTCAATCTGCTCACAGGAAGGTCAGTTTTGTAGCTTCTGTAACGAGCTAGACTGTTTTCAGATGTGTGAACATGATTGCACAAGGGTTTTCTAATCATCAATTAGCCTTCTGAGCCAATGAGCAAACACATTGTACCATTAGAACACTGGAGTGATAGTTGCTGGAAATGGGCCTCTATTCACCTTTGTAGATTTTGCACAAAAAACCAGGCATTTGCAGCTAGAATAGTCATTTACCACATTAGCAATGTATAGAGTGCATTTGTTTAAAGTTAGGACTAGTTTAAAGTTATCCTCATTGAAAAGTACAGTGCTTTTCCTTCAAAAATAAGGACATTTCAATGTGACCCCAAACTTTTGAACGGTAGTGTATCTCATACCATACTTATTGAAAAAAAGACCAAACATGGGATTGATGAGGCAACTGTTATGTGGATTCACAACTGGATTAGCGATCGTACTCAAAGAGTGGTCATAAATGGCTGCATATCCAAGTGGAAGAATGTATCAAGTGGGGTATCACAAGGATTTGTCCTAGGCCCAGTGTTGGCCAACATTGTTATATAAGAGGAGGGAATTGATGGAAAACTGATCAAATCTGCTGATGACACAAAGCTAGGAGGGATAGCTAACACTAGGGAAGAGAGAGAGCATATTCAAAAAGATCTAGAAAAGCTAGCACAGTGGGCAGCGACGAACAATTGTATTTAACAAGGAGAAATGCAAAGTCCTACATCTGGGCAACAAAAATGAAGAAAGCACATACAGAATGGGAGGAATTGGGCTAAGCAGCAGCACATGTGAAAAAGCCTTGGGTATACTAATAGATCATCGACTGAACATGAGTCAACAATGTGATGCAGCAGCCAAAAGGCAAATGCAATTCTGGTATGTATTAAGAGAAACAGAGTCTAGATCACATGAGGTCATTATCCCCTCTACTCTTCATTAGTAAGACCTCATCTGGAATACTGGGTCCAGTTCTGGGCACCACACTTTAAAACAGACAGACAAACTGGAGCAAGTTCAGAGAAGAGTTACCAAGATGGTGAGCGGTCTGCAAATCATGTCCTCTGAGGAACGGGTAAAGGATCTGGGAATGTTTAGCTTACAAAAAAGAAGGTTGAGAGGAGACTTAATAGCTGTCTACAAATATCTGAAGGGCTGTCACAGTGCAGAGGGCTCAGCCCTATTCTCATCTGTACAAGGAAAGACTAGAAGCAATGGGATGAAACTGAAAAGGGAGGAGACAACAAAAAATATGAGAAAAAAAACCCAAAAACTTTCTGACAGTGAGGGTGATCAATTAATGGAAAAGGTTACCACCTGAGGTGGGGAGTTCTCCTTCAATGGAAGTGTCCAAACAAATGCTGGACAAATATCTGTCTGGGATAATTTAGTGAATCCTGCACTGAGCAGGGGGTTGCACCCAATGACCCTGGAGGTTCCTTCTAACTCGATCAGTCTATGAGGGCGAAAGCACTGAAACAGCTGTATATGCAGGGAGTCTGGCTTTGCTTTCAATTCCCGATCATTGTTACCAGGTTTATATAAAGAGTCTGACATTGGCTTGAAGGAATGCTGCCTTCCAATAGGTGGCACTGTGGAGGTATTATTCCATCTCCCTTATTTGCATATTACCCAGAGAAGCATTAATGGCCCTTTAAGTTCCACATTCACCAGGTAGGGGCTCTCTCTAAAGAAAAGAGATTGACTTCTATTTAGTACAAAAAAAAGTTGAGTGTCTCATATGCTGCTAAACCGGCATGTGTACTAAAACAGAGATCTTGATGTATCCCGAAGAACACAAGGAGACTCGACACCCGGGGTACAAGCTGCAGCCAGGATCCCCAGATAACATACAGGAGTTAGCTTCCTCCCTAAAACTTCAAAGCAAGAAACAATAGGAAAAAACTGCACCGAGGTGGGGACTGCCAAATTCTGTTATGAAGCAACATCATAGCAAAAAGGTTTTAAGAAACAAATTGCAGCCCCTTTCCCTCCCATGACCCAACTTTATGTTACGGGGAAGCAGGAATCTTAAAATCTATATGACAAAGCAGCATTCCTACCAAAAGGTTTAAAAATAAATTGCAGCCACATACCTGCAGTGGCCCCTGCAGAGAAGGGACGTTGCACTTTTAAAGGGGTTGTCCCGCGAAACAAAGTTGGGTTATACACTTCTGTATGGCCATATTAATGCACTTTGTAATATACATTGTGCATTAATTATGAGCCATACAGAAGTTATTCACTTACCTGCTCCGTTGCTAGCGTCCCCGTCTCCACGGTGCCGTCTAATTTTCAGCGTCTAATCGCCGGATTAGACGCGCTTGCGCAGTCCGGTCTTCTTCTTTTCTGAATGGGGCCGCTCGTGCCGGAGAGCTGCTCCTCGTAGCTCCGCCCCGTGTGCCGAGTCCAGCCAATCAGGAGGCTGGAATCGGCAATGGACCGCACAGAAGACCTGCGGTCCACCGAGGGTGAAGATCCCGGCGGCCATCTTCACCAGGTAAGTAAGAAGTCACCGGAGCGCGGGGATTCGGGTTAGTACTATCCGTTTTTTTTTTTTAAACCCTGCATCGGGTTTGTCTCGCGCCGAACGGGGGGGCTATTGAAACAAAAAAAAAAAAAACCCGTTTCGGCGCGGGACAACCCCTTTAACTCTTATGACGAAGCAATATCCCTGCTGCAAGGTTGAAAAAGAAAAAACAGCTACTTTCTCTTGCGTGGCACCTGTGAAAAATTGCTGTGACGTTACAGGTGAAATGAAAACAAAGGTTTGGTCCGTGTCGCCAGTAGAGCAAAATGTGATTGTTCTCAGCAAGAGAAACCAAGTCATCCTGTAGATATGAGACCTTTTAATGGCTAACAAAAATACATGATGTAATAATAGCGAGCTTTCGTACCAACGCAGGGTACTTCTTCAGGCTTATGGATTGGATCTGAAGAGGCACGGATATTTATACACACT